>NC_086444.1:958493505-958793505 GCF_028390025.1 Pseudophryne corroboree | reverse complement strand
CATTTGTTTTGCATCCCTCTCTGTTCACACACCAGTACATTCCTGCAGGCACTGGTGTGCATAACAGTTCAAACACCAGTACATTCCTGCAAGCACTGGTGTGCATAACATATTCAGCAGCCTAATACTCCTGTTGAAATTTTGTGGGAATATGGAGCATACCCCTCAAAATACGTTGCAACAGGTGGTCGATCAGGTGCAGGTCCTGACTCGTCAATTTAATGATTTGTCCATTAAAATGCACACCTCCCAGGCCGCTGGCGGAGCTCCCGCAGCAGCAGCACCTTCAGGGGTTAAGGAGCCGAAAGTAAATCTTCCGGATCGTTTTTCTGGAGATCGCTCGCAGTTCTTTTGTTTCAAGGAGAGCTGCAAGTTATATTTCCAGCTTAGGCCTCAGTCTTCTGGGTCAGAGATTCAGCGGGTGGGCATAGTGATTTCCTTGCTACAAGGAGACCCACAGGTCTGGGCATATGGGTTGCAGCCTGACTGTCCATCGCTTAAAAGTGTTGATGCTTTTTTTACGGCACTGGGCATGTTGTATGATGACCCTGACAAGACGGCCTCAGCCGAGGCTCAGATTTCGATCCTTAAGCAAGGGCGAAGGCCAGTTGAGGTTTACTGTACGGAGTTTCGGAGGTTGGCCCATGATACCCAGTGGAATGACCCAGCCCTGAGACACCAGTACCGAAGAGGTCTTTCTAACCAGATAAAAGACCAACTGGTACAATATCCCTTGCCTGATAGCTTGGATCAGCTCATGCAGTTATCCATCCGGGTGGATAGACGGCTGAGAGAGCGTAGGCTTGAAAGGGAGACTGAGGTTTCCTTCTTTCCCAAGGGAACCTCAGACTCTGAGGAATTTTCCGAGGAGCCTATGCAGATTGGGGCTACCCGCCTCTCCTCGCGTGAGAAGACGCGGAGGAGACAGCAGGGGTTGTGTTTGTACTGTGGGAATAAGGGTCATGTGGTAGTATCATGCCCAGAAAAGCCGGAAAACTTCAGGGCCTGAGGGTGATGGGAAATATCCTGTCAGGCCAGAAGTCAGAATTTCCCAAGAAGACTTTTATCATTCCGGTGACCTTGAAGATCCTCGGTCAAACTGTCAAGACTGGGGCCTTTGTGGACAGTGGGGCCGACGGGGTTTTTATGGACCGCCAATTCGCCCTGAAACACTCTGTTTCCTTAGTACCCTTGGCGTCAGAAATTGAGATTTGTGGGTTAAACGGGGAACCATTATCCCAGGGTAAAATTACCTCTTGCACTAGCCAGATTTCTTTGTTTATTGGAGCCACACACTCTGAAAAATTGTCCTTTTATGTGACTGTCTGTACTTTTGCCCCATTGGTGTTGGGGTTACCCTGGTTAAGGGCCCACAATCCTCAATTTGACTGGGTCTCTGGGGAGATTCTTAGTTGGGGTACTGATTGTTTCAGGAGTTGCTTGAGCCTTCCAGTCAGGCTCTCGCAGCTAAGTTTGCCAGGATTGCCAGGGTGTTATGCAGATTTTGCGGACGTGTTCTCCAAAAAAGTTGCAGAGGTACTACCTCCCCATCGCCCCTATGACTGTGCAATTGATTTGTTGCCGAATGCTAAGCTTCCCAAGAGCAGGTTGTACTCCCTGTCACGTCCTGAGACTCAGGCTATGGCAGAGTACATTCAGGAGAACTTGGCTAAAGGATTTATCAGACCTTCACAGTCTCCAGTTGGGTCGGGGTTCTTCTTCGTGGGTAAAAAGGACGGTTCATTGCGACCCTGCATCGACTTCAGGGAATTGAACCGTATCACGATTAAAAACTCATACCCACTGCCTCTCATTTCGGTCTTGTTTGACCAGCTTCGTACTGCCACCATTTTTTCTAAGATTGACCTACGCGGTGCGTACAATCTAATCCGAATAAGAGAGGGGGATGAATGGAAGACTGCCTTTAATACCCACTCAGGGCATTATGAATATTTGGTGATGCCTTTTGGGCTCTGTAATGCCCCGGCAGTCTTCCAGGATTTCATGAACGATGTGCTCAGGGAATATTTGGATAGATTCTTAGTTGTATACTTAGATGACATCCTAATCTTCTCCCATTCCCTGGAGGAACATCGGAAGCATGTACGCTTAGTCCTCCAGAAACTCAGAGACCACCGGCTTGGGGCGAAGCTGGAGAAGTGCGAATTTGAAGTTCAGCAAATCGCATTTCTAGGATATATTATCTCCCCAGAAGGTTTCCAAATGGAGGGTTCCAAGGTACAGGCAGTCCTGGATTGGGTGCAGCCCACTAGTTTGAAGGCGCTTCAGCGTTTCCTGGGCTTTGCAAATTTTTATAGACGATTTATCGCTGGATTTTCGTCTATAGTGGCGCCCTTGGTGGCACTCACTAAGAAAGGGGCGGATGTTGCTCACTGGTCTCGTGAGGCCAAAGCGGCTTTTGCCCGTCTCAAAAGGGCATTTGTCTCGGCCAAGGTGCTGCGACACCCAGATCCAGAGCGTCCTTTTGTGGTGGAGGTGGATGCCTCTGAGATGGGTATTGGGGCAGTGCTCTCTCAGATGGGAGTGTCTGATAATCGCCTTCATCCCTGTGCTTACTTTTCCCGTAAATTTTCGCCTGCCGAGATGAATTATGACGTGGGTAACCGGGAATTGTTGGCTATTAAGGATGCACTCGAGGAGTGGAGACACTGGCTTGAGGGGGCTAAGTTTGTGGTCTCAATTCTCACCGACCATAAGAATTTGGCATATTTAGAGTCAGCGAAGCGTCTCAATGCCAGGCAGGCACGATGGGCTTTGTTTTTTGCTCGCTTTAATTTTTTGATAACATATCGCCCTGGGTCAAAAAACATCAAGGCTGATGCGCTCTCGCGGAGTTTTGCTCCAATCCAGGAGACCACCGAGGAGCCGTTGCCCATTGTGTCCCCATCATGTATTAAAGTGGGCATTACCCAGGACCTCTTGTCATTAGTCCTTAGAGCACAGGAGCAGGCTCCTCCAGACCTTCCGGTAGGTCTTTTGTTTGTGCCTCCTAGGTTAAGACAGCGAGTGTTCCTGGAATTCCATGCCAAGAAGTCGGCAGGTCACCCGGGTATTGCCAGAACTCGGGAGTTGCTATCTAGGGCGGTGTGGTGGCCCTCGGTGGCTAAGGATGTGGATCAGTGGGTTCGGGCATGTGACATCTGTGCCCGAAATAAGACTCCTAGAGGGGTTCCTGTTGGCCCATTACATCCACTCTCTATTCCATCTAAGCCATGGACCCACATTTCAATGGATTTTGTTGTGGACTTGCCCAAATCCTCGGGGATGACAGCCATCTGGGTTGTCGTTGACAGGTTTTCGAAGATGGCGCACTTCGTTCCACTGGTTGGGCTGCCATCGGCCAGACGCCTGTCTGAATTATTTATGCTGCATGTTGTGCGTCTCCACGGGTTGCCACTTGATGTGGTCTCTGACCGCGGATCCCAGTTTGTGGCCAAATTCTGGAGGGCATTTTGTTCCGATCTCCAGATTTCTGTCAGCTTGTCGTCAGGCTACCATCCGCAGTCTAATGGGCAGACTGAAAGGGTGAACCAGTCCTTGGAGCAGTTCCTCAGGTGTTATGTCTCCAAGTGTCAGACTGACTGGGTTGCTCATCTGTCAATGGCGGAGTTTGCCTATAACAACGCGGCTCACTCTGCTACAGGGATCTCTCCCTTCCTTTGTGTGTATGGGCATCATCCTAAGGCCAATTCTTTTGACCCCCTGGACTCCACGCCTGGTGGTTCCTCTGTCATTTCGGTCCTTAGAGGTATTTGGAGGAAAGTGAAGAAAGCCCTTGTGTCTGTGTCATTAGTGACCAAAAGGGTTTTTGATAAGCGGAAAAGACCCTGCAGCTTCAAATTAGGAGACTTCGTCTGGTTGTCTACCAAGAATTTGAAGTTGAGACAGCCATCTCATAAGTTAGGCCCCCGGTTCATCGGCCCTTATAAGATCACCAGGGTTATCAATCCGGTGGCATTTCAGTTAGATCTGCCCCGTTCTTTGGGTATCAATAAAACATTTCATTGTTCCCTTTTAAAACGGGCGATTAGTAATCCTTCTTCCAGAGGAAGACCTTCCCCTCTTCTGATACGTGGCCAGAGGGAGTTTGTTGTTGAAAGGATTCTTGACTCCAAGATGGTTCGGGGTCGGCTGTCATTTTTGGTGCACTGGAAGTGGTATGGCCCGGAAGAGCGGTCGTGGGTGCGCAGTTGTGATCTTCATGCCCCCAGACTGATACGCTCTTTCTTCTCGCAGTTCCCCAATAAACCCGGTGGTAGGGGTTCTTTGACCCCTCGTCAGGGGGGGGTACTGTTAGGGTCTCCTGCCCTGTGCTGCCACGTCGTCATGGCAACCGGGAGACAAGTGCTAGCGGAGTAACCTGAGCGCAGCTGATACTCCGGTTCGGGTCTTTTGCTGTGCAGTGGTTACAGGCAGGGGATCCGGTGCTGGTTTTTGTGCTCACAGTCTGTGAGGTCTGAGGGGGGCGTGGACAGCACCTGCTTTATAAGGCCTCTTCTCAGGTTAAGCAGATGCTGCTGAATCTTTGTTGGTTAGTCAGTTCCTGAAAGTTAGCCAGTACTGTGTAGCTTTGTATTTGTTGTTGCTTACTGCAAATAGGCCTGGGGATTTGGTACTACACTCTGCCAATCCAGACCTAGCAGTAAGACTGGAGTCAGTCGTTTAGCCTGCTGAGGTTCTTTTGATATTCTGTGAACCCAGCAGGTTTGTGTCTGTACTTTCAGACCTGCCTGCTTAATCCTCTCTCACTGTGCAGGGTGTCCATGTGTCAGTTTAGTGGCAGTAAGCTGTACCTGGGCCCTGCAAGTGAGAATTAGGATTGTGGAGACTCTCCTTGTGTCTATTATTCCATCTCTGACCAAGGAGTTTACTGCCACACCCGTTGGTAACCCTTTAGGGTTTTGCTGTTGCCCTTAGCAACAGCATTTCGGGTTCTCTACGTATTAAAACACATCTTGCTTTTTCCATCTGAGCATTTCTAATACTAGGGAGACACCCAGTTTCTTAGCCTCTGGGCTTCTCTGTTCACTCTGTGTTGGTTTTGTTACCCTATCACCTTCTGTGTACGTTATGTCATATTTCCCAGTCTGTCTGTGAGTTCATTTGTTTTGCTTCCCTCTCTGTTCAGACACCAGTACATTCCTGCAGGCACTGGTGTGCATAACAGTTCAAACACCAGTACATTCCTGCAGGCACTGGTGTGCATAACAAGGTCCTACTCTATTGCTCAAAATAATCAGGGGTGCACTCAAAAGGTCCAGGGATAGGACCAAAATGTTGATGTGAACATATGCTATTTTATTGATATGATATTAATAAAACACATTAAGATGACTGGTGAGTTCACCCCTGATTTTGTAGTTTTGTATTTAGAGGGATATATATGGATGTATTGCTCCATGGAAGCTACCCCAGCCACTTGCACTTAAGGCGAGAGTGTGGATCATTTTGGAGATATATATATATATATATATATATATAGATCTATCTATCTATCTATCTATCTATCTATTTATCTATCTATATATTAATATATATAACACACCCAACCCTATTTGTTTTCCCTCCCCTCTTTCCTCTTCTTACTCCCCCTACTGTGGGAGTTACACAGAGGGCGAGGGAGGGACGCTGGGGGAGAGTTAGAGGGAGGGTGATTGCAGGGATGCTGACGGGGAGTTAGGCGGAGGGTGAGGGCAGGGACGCTGTGGGGGGGGTTAGGGGGATTTTAAAGGCAGAGATGCTGGAGGGAGGGGGGAATTAAGGGGAGCTTGAAGGCAGGGACGCTGGGGGGGAGATAGCGGGAGGGTGAAGGCAGGGATGCTGGGGAGAGGGGGGAGTTAGGGAGAGGGTGAAGGCAGGGATGCTGGGGGGAGTTAGGGGGAGGGTGAAGGCAGGGACGCTGGGGGGAGAGTTACGGGGAGGGTGAAGGCAGGGATGCTGGGGAGTTAGGGGGAGGGTGAAGGCAGAGATTCTGGCGGAGATAAGGAGGAGGGTGAAGGCAGGGATGCTGGGGAGAGGGGGGAGTTAGGGGGAGGGTGAAGGCAGGGACGCTGGGGGGAGAGTTATGGGGAGGGTGAAGGCAGGGATGCTGGGGAGTTAGGGGGAGGGTGAAGGCAGAGATTCTGGCGGGGATAAGGAGGAGGGTGAAGGCAGGGATGCTGGGGAGAGGGGGGAGTTAGGGGGAGGGTGAAGGCAGGGACCCTGGGGGGAGTTAGGAGGAAGGTGAAGGCAGGGATGCTGGGGTGGGGGGAGTTAGGGGGAGGGTGAAGGCAGGGATGCTGGGGGGGAGTTAGGGGGAGGGTGAAAGCAGGGACACTGAAGGAGAGTTAGAGGGAGGGTGAGGGTGTGTGAAGTACGACATACAGTACTTATCCTGACATATGCTTTCTGTAGAATTTTATGTAAAATTATGTGTATATAAATGTGTGTGTGTTCGTGTGTAACATAAAAAAAATATAGATTTATTAGAATAAAAGAATGCAGCTAAATCTAAGTGTGGGATGACAATCAAACTTCATATGTAGAGTATTTGCTATGCAACGAGTGTTTGTGACTGTCACTTACAGTACATGATATTGGTTGAAGCAGAGCCTCCTCGCTTCTTCCGGGACAAGCAGCTGTTGGCTCTCTGATGCCTCCTCCCGGGCTCCGCCTCCCATGTGTGCTTCTTTAAATCCACGGGTAGCTGTGGTGTCACGTGATGATGTCACGCTGGGAGCAAAGCCTAACCCTCCCCCTGCAATGACTAACCAGGGAGGAGCAGAGCGCAATAACCAGGAGCATCCAGCTCCTGGATTAAAAAAGCACACATGGGAGGCGGAGCCCAGGATGGGACTTTGACCTGCTAGTTTAAGCTGGGCGGGCAGCAACAGCGGATGCTAATTATATTTAAAAACGTATGCTATATGGGTAATGGGTGGTCCGCTGCACACTTGGACCACCCCTTTGTTTTTCCAGGCACAATCAATAAGGAGAAAGAGAGGGAGAGGCGGGGCCTTCATGCCGCTAGTGCCGCTGCTGCCTGTCATATCACTATGACAGGCGTAGTCTGCGGCAACCGACAGTACTAACAGTGCACACAATAGCATAGTTCAGCTCCTGCCCAGCGCCTACCTGCTTTGCAGACCTTGCTGAACGGGTAGCGCCGGGCCTGACTGCAGGGGGGGTTGTGTCAAAAATGGGGTTGCGATGGCGAAAAATGGCGGCAGCTCAACTTCCTTCTGCCTTTTGCTAAATATGCAAATTTATCAAAACTGCAACTGAAAGTGAATTAGGTCCATAGAACACAGAATATACAATATAAGGAAAACAAGTGAGTACATTTTTTTTAACTGGCAACCTTCATAAGTGGATATATCATATTAATTTATATGTTTGGAGAACCTGTTATAAATGTAATTGCGCAGGAATTTTTTTTTACCTCGTTGACTAAATAAAATAAATTAGATAATCGCTGATGTTCTTCATATGAAAAACTGTTCTGTGCATTTCACCACTAAAATATATGTTATCTATTCACAAACTGGACATATAGGGACTAGTGCAGAATTGGTAGAAAAATGGGTGTAAATTGCTGTACAGAAAAATGCATGCAAAAAATAGCATATTCAAACTCTTATGCAGAGTGTTCATTGTATGTATATATAGTAACAAGACATCTGTTTCTTATACATTTTTCATTTGCTCTAGGATTGGGTTTCTTTAACACACCAGAGCCATGGCTTCATGTATAGTCTTAAAATTAACTTAGTGGGATTCAGAACAATTTTACAGCACAATGAGCTCTGTATTTAAATTATTGCAGAATTATTCAAATGTGGCTTCAAATGACCAGATAACGGTACATGCTTGGATATATAACAATTTCCAAAGCTAAGAAGGCCAGGCTTGTAGATTAAAAAAAAAAAAGACAGACTTGTTTTATGTAGCCATTACAGAAAATTACATTTGAGTATATTACCCTATTTGTAGCAAAATTAAAAGAAAGTAATTTTATGATCACCTAACAACCTTGAGGCATAAGCTCCCTTAGGCAATGTAATTCACAGTTAGATATTTTATAGTAACAATAATTCGCCTCTAGCATTAAAAAAGATACAAGGGTACAAAGCAGCAAACATTCCTCTTCAATGAGACCTTTCTATATATTTCATAGCAGAAGGTTACAGACAAATTGAATTCAGTCTGATGTAGCTAAATATTCTCCAAATTTGTGATGTAGAGCAGACATCAAACCTCTATTATATATTGCTTCTCCAGTAAGCATATCACATCTTCAACTATTGTGCCAATTTTAAGACTTAATGGTCATTTGATACTGTTTCAAAAATACAGTTACTATCAGTCTTATACATACGTACTGTAGGTTATTTATTTTTTAAGTGACTTTACGTAATTCAATAATAGTACACTCGATTATAGCACTTGTATTAGTTTGTACTGTAACATGATACATTAAATTAATGTATATTATTTTTGTTTTTCTAAATGGGTTCTATATCCATAAACAAGTATCCAAAATGTTTTCAATCCTTCAAAAGGAAAAAAGGCCTAATTCATGGCCACATGCAGGAGGGATAGCATCTGTGGCTTCAACCTGCAGAAGGATCTGAGTGCATATGAAAGTGCTTCCGAAGGTGGCGGTGGCTTTTGTGCTGCGCTGTCTGTGCCCGAAGATGTAGCATCAGATCACCATTGTGCACATTGGCAGGCCATCGGAAGTCTGAGAAACCCTAAGTTCAGAAGCGGCAGATACTGGCAGTACGGATGGTGTAATGGTTAGCATTACTGCCTCACAGCACTGAGGTCATGGGTTTGATTCCCACCATGGCCCTAACTGTGTGGGGTTTGTATATTCTCCCTGTACTTGCGTGGGTTTCCTCCAGGTACTCCGGTTTCCTCCTACATTCCAAAAATTATACTGATAGGTTAATTGGCTCCCAACAAAAATTAACCCTAGTGTGAATGTGTGTGTGTGTGTACATGTGATAGGAAATATAGATTGTAAGCTTCACTGGGGCAGGGAATGATGTGAATGGGCAAATATTCTTTGTAAAGCGCTGCAGAATATGTGTGCGCTATATAAATAACTGGTAATAAATACTGGCTTTGGCATGCCTCCAAAACAAAGGCAACATGCTGCGGTGTCCAGGGCACACTGTGTACCAGGCAAAGGTGCAGTCCCAAAACCTTCAGCCATTTGTGACTGAATCGGGACTGCTTGTGACCGTGAATCAGACCCAAAGAAAGAATGATACGTCAACAGTCAGGGGCAAAAATCAGTGGGTATGCTAAGGCTCTATGCTGACCCAGCTTACATTGGTAAGTTGGGTGCAGGATACTGTTTTTTTTTGTTACTTGAAGCCCAAGGTGCGTGGCTTCATCACCCAAACATGCTGGGGGCATAGGTTCTTGGACCCTCTCCGAAAGGAGAAGGGCCCCGTTACTCCCCTAACCCTCAGAGCCAAAAGGCCTACTGAGGGAAAAAAGGGACTGTGGATCCCCCCTTGCCGAAGCGCAGAGGGACCCTCGTGTATCCCCAAGGTTGGCCGTAGCTTCCCCCTGGGGATCGATAACAGCCTCTAGCCCTCCCCAAAAGGAGAGGGCCTCAGCAACTTAGGGGAGAGGGTGGCCCATAAGGGTCTCACCTAAACCCCAAATGAAAAACCGTGACAGTGACAAACTCTACAAAAATAAGTGTTAGTGTTGTGCTCATAAGTGCAAAACACGTGCATGTAATAAATAAATAAGCCCCAGCCAGAAGGCCGGGGGGGGGGGGGGGTATAAAAAATACTGATGCTGCATGAACAGGTGACACAGTATTGAATACAGAAAGGGAAAGTCTACAATACTATTATATTCAATACAATGTACAAATACACTACTGTGTACTGTGATGAGCCTGATCCATTCTACTCGCCCTCTTGCAGAGGACATTAGGAAGTATAAACTGGCTGAGGTTAAGCAGCACTGTAATGAAAGCATGCTAATGTGAGATTGGGCTACGGTGGCATAATGTGTACTGGGGTCACTGTAACATACTGGGAAGTGGGGGCATTGTATGATATAATGGGCCTAATTCAAATGTGCACACTACTGCATTTGTGCTACTGTGAATTTATGCTAATGTCACAGACACTGGTATTTTTACAGACACCTACTGGCTGCGTCTCTAATCTGCTGCTTGCATACAAAAACTCACCATTGGTCAAACTAGCAACTCTTACTCAAGCCCTGTAGTTGCTCAGATTGTCTGATGTAAGTTGGCTACCAGGCCCATTGCAACTGCATCTTTAACAGGCTCACGTCTGATGAGCCTGCCCCATTACTTACCAGGAATGACCACTGAAAATCTTTTGCTCCGAGTCTAATTGTATCTGCAAATGTCACTGGTAAACCACTGGGTTGCATGTGCAGCGCGACTCAGACACATACACAGACTTATAATATTGTCTGCTTGCATCTGCCATCGATTATGCATCCTCCATTGAATCAGGCCCAATATGAGCTGCATTCACTGACTGGTTTAATGTGAATTGGGGGCACTGTATGCCATAATGTTAACCGGAGCATTGTGTGGCATAATGTGAACTGAAGGCACTGTGACATGTGAACTGGGGGCACTGAATGGCATAATGATAACCGGAGCATTGTGTGGCATAATGTGAACTGAAGGCACTGTGACATGTGAACTGGGGGCACTGAATGCCATAATGATAACTGTAATGTTCATTCTAGCACCCTGCATCTGCCACAACCCATGCAGTTCCTCTTTCCTACCTGGGGGTGTCACTCTCTGCTCTGGTGCTTCTAGCACACTCTGGTCTGTATCTCAGTGCTGAGATACAGACAAGAATGTGTTAGAAGCACCACACAGAGAGTGGCACCACAGGCAGGACAAAGGAACTGCATGGGTTGTGACAGGTGCAGGGTGCTAGAATGAACACTAGTTAACTGGGAGCACTGTGTGGCAAAATGTGAACTGGGGTCACTGTGGCATAATATGAACTGGGGGCACTGTAGTGTTAACTGTAGTGTTCATTTCAGTACCCTGCCACAACCCATGCAGTTCCTCTTTTCTTCATGGGGGTGTCTCTCTCTGCTCTGGTGCTTCTAGCACACTCTGGTCTGTATCTCGGTGCTGAGATACAGATCAGAGTGTACCAGAGAGTGACACCCCAGGCAGGAAAGAGGAACTGCATGGGCTGTGACAGGTGCAGGGTGTGAGAACGAACACAGGTTAACTGTGTGGTAAAATATGAACCGGGGGCACTGTGGACCTAATTTAGAGGTGGATGCAGAGTTACCCGCAGCTGCGTGTATTATCAGTCACCCATCTGTGCTTTATGTAAATGCAGCTGCGAAATATGTACCATGCATAAAACGATACAAAATGTGCACAGGCGTGCGCAGCACAATTTATTAGGGTGTGCACGGTCGGGGTGGGGCGTGTCTGGCACCACCTAATGGTAGTGGATACCACTATTTTATAATTCGTGCAAGTGGGAGAGCATAAAAATGCAAAAATAAGAGGAGGGCGCTTAAGGGGATGGGTACGTCAATCCCAGAATGCTGGCATTGGCATGTAAACAAGGTTAAAGTTACATACAGCATTTTAACTGGATCGGCGTTACAACTGTAAACATGTTGGATAGGCAGTATGTTTAAAGCAGTGCTCTTGATATGGCTAACATGATGTACAGTAAGTAGCATGATGAAAACATGCTGGCACCTGCATTCTGGGAACAACATATTCACTGTCCATCTTGTAACTACAACCTGCATACAGTACATCTTATCCCTCACACAGCTCTTCCCCTGACACATCTTATCCCTCACACAGATTTCTCCCTTCTTATACAGCTCTCCCCCCCTTTACACAGCTTATATCATGTGAATCCTTCATGCAGCTTATCTCTCCTCTTGCGGCTTCCTTTCATGTAGCTTATCACCCCACTTGTGGCATCGCCTCATGTAGCTTCTCTCCTCGTGTCTACCCCTCATGTAGCTTATCACCGATCTTGTGGCATCCCCTCATGTAGCTTCTCTCCTCGTGTCTACCCCTCATGTAGCTTATCACCGATCTTGTGGCATCCCCTCATGTAGCTTCTCTCCTCTTGTGTGTCTACCCATCATGTAGCTTATCATCGATCTTGTGGCATCCCCTCATGTAGCTTCTCTCCTCTTGTGTGTCTACCCCTCATGTAGCTTATCACCGATCTTGTGACATCCCCTCATGTAGCTTCTCTCCTCGTGTCTACCCCTCAAGTAGCTTATCACCGATCTTGTGGCATCCCCTCATATAGCTTCTCTCCTCTTGTGTGTCTACCCCTCATGTAGCTTATCACCGATCTTGTGGCATCCCCTCATGTAGCTTCTCTCCTCTTGTGTGTCTACCCCTCATGTAGCTTATCACCGATCTTGTGGCATCCCCTCATGTAGCTTCTCTCCTCTTGTGTGTCTACCCCTCATGTAGCTTATCACCGATCTTGTGGCTTCCCTTAATGCAGCTTCTCTCCTCTTGTGTGTCTACCCATCATGTAGCTTATCACCGATCTTGTGGCATCCCCTCATGTAGCTTCTCTCCTCTTGTGTGTCTACCTCTCATGTAGCTTATCACCGATCTTGTGGCATCCCCTCATGTAGCTTCTCTCCTCTTGTGTGTCTACCTCTCATGTAGCTTATCACCGATCTTGTGGCATCCCCTCATGTAGCTTCTCTCCTCTTGTGTGTCTACCCCTTATGTAGCTTATCACCGATCTTGTGGCATCCCCTCATGTAGCTTCTCTCCTCTTGTGTGTCTACCCCTCATGTAGCTTATCACCGATCTTGTGGCTTCCCCTCATGTAGCTTCTCTCCTCTTGTGTGTCTACCGCTCATGTAGCTTATCGCCGATCTTGTGGCTTCCCCTCATGCAGCTTCTTTCCTCTTGTGTGTCTACCCATCATGTAGCTTATCACCGATCTTGTGGCATCCCCTCATGTAGCTTCTCTCCTCTTGTGTGTCTACCCCTTATGTAGCTTATCACCGATCTTGTGGCTTCCCCTCATGCAACCTATCTTCAATCATGTAGCTTCACTGATGCAGCTCCTTGCTACCTCTGATGAAAGAACATAAGCATAGAGTTCTGAAACATTTACATCAACGGGACTGAGAGTCTATACATTGAAGCAGCCAGATCCACATAAAAAACATATTTAAATATCCAGAACCGCATAAAATACAGTACATTGTAAAAGCCAGATTCACATAAAAAAAAAACATTGAAAAAGCCAGGTACACATTAAAAAAAATAATAATAATTTTTTGAAAAAGCCAGATCTTAGTGGAGGTAGGAAGCACAGTAGAATACAAACACATCTTACGCGCTAATCTGTGCAGTGAATAAAATAAGTGTAACATTTGCAGCATATTACTAAGCCGCTTTACAGTGAAATAATTTATCATTTATAAATGCCACACCATCATCTCCTGCCTGCGTCTCTCAGCCTCCCCCATTCACTCTTTCAGCCTGTTTCCCCCTCCCTCGTTCTGTGTCTTTCAGCATCCTCCCCTCTCCCCCCTCCATTCATTGGTTGCCTCCCTCACCTGTACAGTATGTGAGCCGGTCAGTGAGTGAGGCTAGGCGCCACTTCTTCACCGCAGTGGTCAGGCAGGGCTCTGTGATGTAATGTGGGGCAGCACAGTAGTGAGTGACAGGCTTGCCAATGGTAATTCAAATGGGGTGTAGGCCGCCGACCAATCAGAAACTGCAGTCCGGCAGCCAATCGGGAGCCACTGCTCCCGATTGGCTGGTTACCGGCGCTGCATTTTAAATGTGACTGGTGAGCCTGTCACTTTCCACTTTCGTTACATACTGCCAGTGCCAGATTAAGGTCCACATGGGCCTGGAGCTGAAAATCAAGAAAGGCCTATTGTGTGCCGATGCAGGCATTATGACAAGCGCTGTGTTGGTATGACTAGTGATGTGTGGGCGTGGTCTATATAGGGGGTATGGCCTGTGTCGTGGTTTCTCCATATTTCTATTAGTGTTCATCCTGCAAACCTAGCCACTGCAGTAAATTAAATTAATAAAGCAGAGATCATTACAGTGACCACCATATAATACAAAATAGAAGTTATATATGGGTATAACAGATATGCGCAGTTAAAACCAGAATCATGCCGCACAAGTACACATGAATAGAGTGTTCATCCAAACACTCAAGGAATGTAAACGATATTTACCATGTGTTCAAAATTGCGCTATTCTGCTTAAACATGTATACAATATATACCACAAAGGTGCAAGTAAAGGACAAATGATCATGCAACATAAATAGTGTACATGCAGAGCACCCCGTCCAAACAAAATGAAAAAGTTACTGAGCTTTTATGATTGGAAATAAATCACACGCTTCTATGAGCAGCTTCTTGATATATGTAGGAGACAGGAACATCCAAGAGTCTCTGAAATCAAAAAGAAAGTGCTTCCCTCTAATGGGTGTAACCCTTATCAGGGGGGATCAGCACACGGAATAAATCATAGTGCAGTATTTTGTATAAAATCAAAGGGGTTTTAATACAAATTGCACTTACAACATTCAAAGATAAAAATCACATGTAAAATCTCCTTGTCTGGTAGCAGCATTTGGACATAATAGACATATCACCCGAACTCCTATTGATGTTCTCAGGATGGGGTTCAGCACACACAGCTCCGGAATCTGTGGCAGCCTCTCCAAGGTGACAGTGCAAGATGGATAGATGTCCAAGCAGGCAGGAGTTACAGGAACCACACACTTAACGCGTTTCGGACCTCGCTGGGTCCTTCATCAGAAGTGTGGTTACAGTCACAAAGTGAGCCTTTTAAAGGGCTTACTGATTGTACAATTCGAAACAGCGGTACAGGATCTCCGTTTCCTGTTTCCCGACCGGAAGTGATGTCATCCGCTCAATTTTAGAGAAACAAGAAAAGAATTAATATCATCCACCTTTGCAAAAACCAATGATATAATTGATGTCTGTGATGAGGATCTAGACACTATTTTTTCTAAATTAGAAGGTGTGATGTTAAAAGAGAACCGTTTATGGTGGGAATTAATCACCTTAGAAAAGTATCACGCTGACCAGATTATTCCTAAAGGTCTTAAGATTGTTAAGCCCCCTTCATTTACGACTGAAGACGGGAATTTCAAACGGGAATGGGACTCTATCTTGGATAGCTGTTCGCTGTCCTTGATAGGCCTCATTATTAAGGAGAGAAGGTCAGCGATATCTAAGTTAAATGATGAAATTAATTTATTACACACCCTCATTAACCCTTTTAAAGAACTTGAAGATTTCAGAACAGCTGAAAAAGAGCTGTTAAGGAAAATAACTAAGAATACCAAAGAATTGAGGGATAAAAAACACAAAAAATATTTAAGAGATATAGGGGAAGTAAATACAGAAAAAGTGTCTATCAATCCCGAAAAACCTCCAAATAATACACCTACTTGGAGGAAGAATAATGTAAGAAACTTTAGAACTCAAAATAATGTACAGTGGAGAAATGATTCATACCAACATAATGAATCATTTGAACCATTTTATAACAGACGAGCATCAAAGTTTAAAAATAAGATTTATAACCACAGACAGAGATATAATCAGGAAGGTGATGACCCTTATAGATTGGATACACGGAAGGCCCCGTTTGAGAGGGTACCTAGGAATTATAACCCCTATAATACCACTAATAGGTTTTCGGCCTTTCAAGAGATGCAGGATGATAATCCATCGACATCATACTCGCCTCGTTTAAACTGGGACCCCAGAACCCCAAGGAGACCCAAAATGTAAATAATACCAAAAAAAAGAAGAGATATAGGGGAAAAAGAGCAGGAATAAAATCCATACCCAAAAAACAAAAAAGAAAGAGAAACACTCCCGACATTGAAAATAAAATAGAAAAAACTAGTGAGGAAAGTAAGATCTTCAATTTAAGTTCAAGAGTTTTGGATACTAATGAAGAGAGAGTCCTCAAGAAGGGACTTAAGTTTGCCCCCTCCCATCAATCTAATCCCTTTGAAATTTATGTGGATGTACAGAAGTTCGTCAGGAAACTGGCAGTGAAACGTTTCTTCCTGAATAAAGAGAAAGAAACACCGAACATAGGTACAACAGACATAAATAAGAAGTCTAAATTCAAACCCCCGTCCACTTTTTACCCCACTCACTGTAGGGGAAGCTGTGTTGACTGCTTTAATAAAGTTGTCTGCAGTGAAATCGATACCATGTTGTCCAATAAAAATAAAAACAAAAATAAAAAGGGTCAAAATAGAAACTTAAACCTCACTAAAAATGAATTTAAAGCTATTAAATCTTTAAAGGAGGACCCCGAACTTATAATAAAACCCGCCGATAAAGGTGGGGGAGTAGTCCTCATGGACAAAAGTAAATATATGGAAGACATTCACAAACAACTTAATAATGGAATTACCTATAAGAAATTAAAAAGTGACCCTACCTTGAAAATTGAGAAAGCACTAGAAATACTTGTACAAAAAACTATGGATGATGGGGTATTAACGCAAAATGAAGTAGATTTCATTAAGATAAAGAATCCCACTATTCCAACTATTTATACCCTCCCAAAAGTCCATAAGGATTGTAATAACCCGCCTGGTCGTCCTATAATTTCGGGTTGTAATAGCATTACTTCAAATCTTTCTGCAGTAATTGACTATTACCTACAACCTTTAGTAACATCAACAAAAGCTTATTTGAAGGACACAGGGGATGTACTCAGAAGATTGAAAGATCAGGTTTGGGAACCTGACCTTTTTTTATGCAGTGCTGATGTCACCACGTTATATACCATTATTAAGAAGGAAAGGGGTATAATAGCAGTTTCTTATTTTCTAGAAAAAAGTGATTTGAATCTTCAAACAAAAAGATTTATTTTGGAAGGGATAGAGTTCATACTTGACAATAATTATTTTATTTTTGACGGTGATTTCTACCTACAAGTTGTGGGTACTGCCATGGGCACCAGGTTCGCCCCTAGTTACGCCAATTTATTTATGGCGTACTGGGAGGACCGCCAGATATGGCCAGATGGCGGTCTGGTGGCGAACCTGGTGTCCTGGCAGAGGTACATAGATGATATCCTGTTTGTGTGGAAAGGTGATGAGGAATCACTAACCATGTTTTGCAACCTACTTAATGAGAACAATATGGAGATAAAACTCACGTTCTCATTGAGTAAAAAGGAGATTCACTTTTTGGATCTGTGTATTTATGTTGATCAGGGATGCATAAAAACTAAAAATTACAGAAAACCCACTGATACCAATAGTTTTATTGAGAGATCAAGTCTGCACCATGATAACTGGCTGGAGGGGATACCTTTCAGTCAGTTTTCAAGAGTTAAACGCAATTGTACAGACAATAAAAGGCTCACTTTGTGACTGTAACCACACTTCTGATGAAGGACCCAGCGAGGTCCGAAACGCGTTAAGTGTGTGGTTCCTGTAACTCCTGCCTGCTTGGACATCTATCCATCTTGCACTGTCACCTTGGAGAGGCTGCCACAGATTCCGGAGCTGTGTGTGCTGAACCCCATCCTGAGAACATCAATAGGAGTTCGGGTGATATGTCTATTATGTCCAAATGCTGCTACCAGACAAGGAGATTTTACATGTGATTTTTATCTTTGAATGTTGTAAGTGCAATTTGTATTAAAACCCCTTTGATTTTATACAAAATACTGCACTATGATTTATTCCGTGTGCTGATCCCCCCTGATAAGGGTTACACCCATTAGAGGGAAGCACTTTCTTTTTGATTTCAGAGACTCTTGGATGTTCCTGTCTCCTACATATATCAAGAAGCTGCTCATAGAAGCGTGTGATTTATTTCCAATCATAAAAGCTCAGTAACTTTTTCATTTTGTTTGGACGGGGTGCTCTGCATGTACACTATTTATGTTGCATGATCATTTGTCCTTTACTTGCACCTTTGTGGTATATATTGTATACATGTTTAAGCAGAATAGCGCAATTTTGAACACATGGTAAATATCGTCACCATATAATACAGAAAGCACAGCACTGGCAGCCAAATAATACAGAAAGAAATTGTAGTGAATGCCACATAATACAGAGTGCATTACAGTGACTGCTAGATAATACAAAGAGCATTACTAGTGTTTCTTCTAGGAAACAAATAGGGCA
This sequence comes from Pseudophryne corroboree, assembly GCF_028390025.1. Classification (NCBI taxonomy): domain Eukaryota; kingdom Metazoa; phylum Chordata; class Amphibia; order Anura; family Myobatrachidae; genus Pseudophryne; species Pseudophryne corroboree. Next base: position 958,775,287 of record NC_086444.1, on the reverse strand, counting down.
GGGCGCCGGACTCCGGGGGCATATTTCCAAGCGTGCCCTGAAACGGGGGCATGGCCATGTAAATTAGGGGGTGTGACCATGGAAACGCCAGTTTAGTGGGCGGTGTGGCCCACAGACGTTGCTATATGGGGCGTCTGTGGCCGGCGACGTCACTGTTGGGGGCGTGCGTCAGTGCTGGGCTTCCCCCAGCTCTCTCCCATAGCGTGAATTGATGCCGTGCGCATGCGCACGGCATCTTTACACGCTGGGAGGGCAGGAAGCAGGCGGCTGTTCTAGCAGGGGGCAAAAGGGGCAGGGAAGATTTTGCCTTTAAAAAAATCGGGCAGTGCTCGGCGCCCTGCTAAAACAGCCTTGAGTGAACACTACATTACAGTGACATTCATATTATACAGATAGCATCAGTGGCCGTTGATAAAACAGAGAGCACCGTAGTGCCTGTCATGTTTTACACCAAGCATCCAATTGACCACCACACAATACAAAGAACATTGTAAATCCATATAAAATAGACAACTCCAACTACCACCATAAAATACAGAAGACATCACAGCCACACACCATGGCCTGTGGAATTAAATAAATCAGACAGCAAGTAAGTATATCTGTGGTATCTATCTATAATCAGTAGTTATTGAAATTCATGACACCGCTCAAGAGTGATGTATTCAAACAGGGATAGTCCACCAAAAATAAAGGGATGCTACTTTGTGGGGAAAGGGTGTGGCCACAGAATAGCACCAATTCACATTACACTGCACAATAGTGTCCATTATATACTATATATATATATATATATATATATTTTTTTTTTAAACACATAATGCCCCGAGTAGGTCAATATATACACATACTCCCCCCAGTAGTGCCAGATACACAATGCCCATCAACAGTGCCAGTTACACAATGCCCTCAGCAGTGACAGTTGCACAATGCCCCCAGTAGTACTAGATACACAATGCCCCCAGTACTGCCAGATACAGAGTGCCCCCAGTAGTGTCAGTTATGCAATGCCCCAGTAGTGCCAGTTACACAATGCCCCCAGTAATGCCAGATACACAATGCCCCTAGTATAGTGCTCACCTCCGCTGCTGCCGCTGCTCCTGCTGCCGATTCACATGTCTGAAGGGAGGGGAGGAGAATGCAGCGCGTCTCTCCTGCCCCTCACTGAGGAGGGATAGGGAATAGAGAGAGAGCGAGAGGAGGGGGTAAGGATAGGTAATTGCGAGAGAGAGCAATAGGAGGGAGGAGGGATAGGGAATAGAGAGAGAGAGAGAGCAGGGATAGGGAATAGAGAGAGTGAGTGGAGGGGGAAAGGATAGGGAATAGAGAGAGTGAGAGGAGGGGGAAAGGATAGGGAATAGAGAGAGAGGAGGGATAGGGAATAGAGAGAGAGCGAGAGGAGGGGGTAAGGACAAGTAATTGCGAGAGTGAGCAATAGGAGGGAGGAGGAATAGGGAATAGAGAGAGAGAGGGAGGCGATGGGGGAGGGATAGGGAATAAAGAGAGAGAGAGGAGGGGGAGGGATAGGGAATAGAGAGAGTGAGTGGAGGGGGAAAGGATAGGGAATAGAGAGAGTGAGAGGAGTGGGAAAGGATAGGGAATAGAGAGAGAGGAGGGATAGGGAATAGAGAGAGAGCGAGAGGAGGGGGTAAGGATAGGTAATTGCGAGAGAGAGCAATAGGAGGGAGGAGGGATAGGGAATAGAGAGAGAGAGCAGGGATAGGGAATAGAGAGAGAGAGCGGGAGGAGGGATAGGGAATAGAGAGAGTGAGGGAGGCGATGGGGGAGGGATAGGGAATAAAGAGAGAGAGAGGAGGGGGAGGGATAGGGAATAGAGATAGCAGGCGAGAGGAGGGAGAGGGATGGGGAATAAAGGGAAAGCGAGAGGAGTCGGAGGGATAGGGAATAGAGAGGGGGGAGGTATAGGGAATAGAGAAAGCGAGAGGAGGGGGGAGGGCTTGGGAATAGAGAGAGGGGAGGTATAGGGAATAGAGAGGGGGGAGGTATAGGGAATAGAGAGAGTGAGAGGAGGGGGAAAGGATAGGGAATAGAGAGAGTGAGAGGAGGGGGAGGGATAGGGAATAGAGGGTGAGAGGAGGGGGGAGGGATAGGGAATAGAGGGTGAGAGGAGGGGGGAGGGATAGGGAATAGAGAGAGTAAGAGGAGGGGAAAGGATAGGGAATAGAGAGAGTGAGAGGAGGGGGGAGGGATAGGGAATGGAGGGTGAGAGGAGGGGGAGGGATAGGGAATAGAGGGTGAGAGGAGGGGGGAGGGATAGGGAATAGAGGGTGAGAGGAGGGGGGAGGGATAGGGAATAGAGAGAGTAAGAGGAGGGGAAAGGATAGGGAATAGAGAGAGAGGAGGGGGGAGGGATAGGGAATAGAGGGTGAGAGGAGGGGGGAGGGATAGGGAATAGAGAGAGTAAGAGGAGGGGGAAGGATAGGGAATAGAGAGAGTGAGAGGAGGGGGGAGGAATAGGGAATAAATCCATATAAAATAGACAACTCCAACTACCACCATAAAATACAGAAGACATCACAGCCACACACCATGGCCTGTGGAATTAAATAAATCAGACAGCAAGTAAGTATATCTGTGGTATCTATCTATAATCAGTAGTTATTGAAATTCATGACACCGCTCAAGAGTGATGTATTCAAACAGGGATAGCCCACCAAAAATAAAGGGACGCTACTTTGTGGGGAAAGGGTGTGGCCACAGAATAGCACCAATTCACATTACACTGCACAATAGTGTCCATTATATACTATATATATATATATATATTTTTTTTTTTTAAACACATAATGCCCCGAGTAGGTCAATATATACACATACTCCCCCCAGTAGTGCCAGATACACAATGTCCATCAACAGTGCCAGTTACACAATGCCCTCAGCAGTGACAGTTGCACAATGCCCCCAGTAGTACTAGATACACAATGCCCCCAGTACTGCCAGATACAGAGTGCCCCCAGTAGTGTCAGTTATGCAATGCCCCAGTAGTGCCAGTTACACAATGCCCCCAGTAATGCCAGATACACAATGCCCCTAGTATAGTGCTCACCTCCGCTGCTGCTGCTGCTCCTGCTGCCGATTCACATGTCTGAAGGGAGGGGAGGAGAATGCAGCGCGTCTCTCCTGCCCCTCACTGTGTCAGTCACATTTCCGGCAGCCATTTGAAATATGGCCCTGGCTTGTGTACCGATCAAAGCTTGCGTGGCAGCAGCCAATCATGAGCCACCGCTGCGGTCTGCGAGTTCTGATTGGCTGACGGCTGAGCTATATTTTAATTGGCCGAAAAAGCGCAAGCTACTGTATGCACACAGGAGAGATGCGTGCTGTGCTCTCCTCCCTTCAGACACGGGAAGTGGCTGCAGCAGCAGGGTAGGCCACAGACATCCCGCAACGCCGTTCCTGATGATGTCACTTTATAAAAGACCTTCAGGAACGGCGTTCTGGGGTTTTCCGGCCCAAAAATAGCCCTAGATAAAAACAAAACAGAGAGAGCGGAAAAGAGAAGGAGAGAGAGGGGGAGGGAAGGATAGGAAATAGAGAGAGAGTAAAGGGAGAGGGATAGGAAATAGAGAGAGAGGGGGGATGGATAGGGAATAGAGAGAGAGCAAGAGGAGGTGGGAGGGATAGGGAATAGAGAGCAAGAGGAGGGGGAGGGGAGGCATCGGGAATAGAGAGAGAGAGAGTGAGAGGAGGGAGAGGGTTAGGGAATAGAGAGAGTGAGAGGAGGGGGAAAGGATAGGGAATAGAGAGTGAGAGGAGGGGGGAGGGATAGGGAATAGAGAGAGTGAAAGGAGGGGAAGGGGTAGGGAATAGAGAGATTGAGAGGAGGGAGAAAGGATAGGGAATAGAGAGAGTGAGAGGAGGGGGAAAGGATAGGGAATAGAGAGTGAGAGGAGGGGGAGGGATAGGGAATAGAGAGAGTGAAAGGAGGGGAAGGGGTAGGGAATAGAGAGATTGAGAGGAGGGAGAAAGGATAGGGAATAGAGAGAGTGAGAGTAGGGGGAAAGGAGAGGGAATAGAGAGAGTGAGAGGAGGGATAGGGAATAGAGAGTGAGAGGAGGTGGAGGGATAGGGAATAGAGAGAGAGGAGGGATAGGGAATAGAGAGAGAGCAAGAGGAGGGGGTAAGGATAGGTAATTGCGAGAGAGAGCAATAGGAGGGAGGAGGGATAGGGAATAGAGAGAGCAGGGATAGGGAATAGAGAGAGAGAGCGGGAGGAGGGATAGGGAATAGAGAGAGTGAGGGAGGCGATGGGGGAGGGATAGGGAATAAAGAGAGAGAGAGGAGGGGGAGGGATAGGGAATAGAGAGAGCGGGAGGAGGGATAGGGAATAGAGAGAGTGAGGGAGGCGATGGGGGAGGGATAGGGAATAAAGAGAGAGAGAGGAGGGGAGGGATAGGGAATAGAGACAGCAGGCGAGAGGAGGGAGAGGGATGGGGAATAAAGAGAGAGCGAGAGGAGTCGGAGGGATAGGGAATAGAGAGGGGGGAGGTATAGGGAATAGAGAAAGTGAGAGGAGGGGGAAGGGCTTGGGAATAGAGGGGAGGTATAGGGAATAGAGAGGGGGGAGGTATAGGGAAGAGAGAGTGAGAGGAGGGGGAAAGGATAGGGAATAGAGAGAGTGAGAGGAGGGATAGGTAATAGAGAGAGTGAGAGGAGGGGGGAGGGATAGGGAATAGAGAGAGTGAGTGGAGGGGGAAAGGATAGGGAATAGAGAGAGCGAGAGGAGGGGGAAAGGATAGGGAATAGAGAGAGAGGAGGGATAGGGAATAGAGAGAGAGCGAGAGGAGGGGGTAAGGACAAGTAATTGCGAGAGTGAGCAATAGGAGGGAGGAGGAATAGGGAATAGAGAGAGAGAGAGAGCAGGGATAGGGAATAGAGAGAGAGAGCGGGAGGAGGGATAGGGAATAGAGAGAGTGAGGGAGGCGATGGGGGAGGGATAGGGAATAAAGAGAGAGAGAGGAGGGGGAGGGATAGGGAATAGAGAGAGTGAGTGGAGGGGGAAAGGATAGGGAATAGAGAGAGTGAGAGGAGGGGGAAAGGATAGGGAATAGAGAGAGAGGAGGGATAGGGAATAGAGAGAGAGCGAGAGGAGGGGGTAAGGATAGGTAATTGCGAGAGAGAGCAATAGGAGGGAGGAGGGATAGGGAATAGAGAGAGAGAGAGAGCAGGGATAGGGAATAGAGAGAGTGAGTGGAGGGGGAAAGGATAGGGAATAGAGAGAGTGAGAGGAGGGGGAAAGGATAGGGAATAGAGAGAGAGGAGGGATAGGGAATAGAGAGAGAGCGAGAGGAGGGGGTAAGGACAAGTAATTGCGAGAGTGAGCAATAGGAGGGAGGAGGAATAGGGAATAGAGAGAGAGAGGGAGGCGATGGGGGAGGGATAGGGAATAAAGAGAGAGAGAGGAGGGGGAGGGATAGGGAATAGAGAGAGTGAGTGGAGGGGGAAAGGATAGGGAATAGAGAGAGTGAGAGGAGTGGGAAAGGATAGGGAATAGAGAGAGAGGAGGGATAGGGAATAGAGAGAGAGCGAGAGGAGGGGGTAAGGATAGGTAATTGCGAGAGAGAGCAATAGGAGGGAGGAGGGATAGGGAATAGAGAGAGAGAGCAGGGATAGGGAATAGAGAGAGAGAGCGGGAGGAGGGATAGGGAATAGAGAGAGTGAGGGAGGTGATGGGGGAGGGATAGGGAATAAAGAGAGAGAGAGGAGGGGGAGGGATAGGGAATAGAGATAGCAGGCGAGAGGAGGGAGAGGGATGGGGAATAAAGAGAAAGCGAGAGGAGTCGGAGGGATAGGGAATAGAGAGGGGGGAGGTATAGGGAATAGAGAAAGTGAGAGGAGGGGGGAGGGCTTGGGAATAGAGAGAGGGGAGGTATAGGGAATAGAGAGGGGAAAGGTATAGGGAATAGAGAGAGTGAGAGGAGGGGGAAAGGATAGGGAATAGAGAGAGTGAGAGGGGGGGAGGGATAGGGAATAGAGGGTGAGAGGAGGGGGGAGGGATAGGGAATAGAGGGTGAGAGGAGGGGGGAGGGATAGGGAATAGAGAGAGTAAGAGGAGGGGAAAGGATAGGGAATAGAGAGAGTGAGAGGAGGGGGGAGGGATAGGGAATAGAGGGTGAGAGGAGGGGGAGGGATAGGGAATAGAGGGTGAGAGGAGGGGGGAGGGATAGGGAATAGAGGGTGAGAGGAGGGGGGAGGGATAGGGAATAGAGAGAGTAAGAGGAGGGGAAAGGATAGGGAATAGAGAGAGTGAGAGGAGGGGGGAGGGATAGGGAATAGAGGGTGAGAGGAGGGGGGAGGGATAGGGAATAGAGAGAGTAAGAGGAGGGGAAAGGATAGGGAATAGAGAGAGTGAGAGGAGGGGGGAGGAATAGGGAATAAATCCATATAAAATAGACAACTCCAACTACCACCATAAAATACAGAAGACATCACAGCCACACACCATGGCCTGTGGAATTAAATAAATCAGACAGCAAGTAAGTATATCTGTGGTATCTATCTATAATCAGTAGTTATTGAAATTCATGACACCGCTCAAGAGTGATGTATTCAAACAGGGATAGCCCACCAAAAATAAAGGGACGCTACTTTGTGGGGAAAGGGTGTGGCCACAGAATAGCACCAATTCACATTACACTGCACAATAGTGTCCATTATATACTATATATATATATATATTTTTTTTTTAAACACATAATGCCCCGAGTAGGTCAATATATACACATACTCCCCCCAGTAGTGCCAGATACACAATGCCCATCAACAGTGCCAGTTACACAATGCCCTCAGCAGTGACAGTTGCACAATGCCCCCAGTAGTACTAGATACACAATGCCCCCAGTACTGCCAGATACAGAGTGCCCCCAGTAGTGTCAGTTATGCAATGCCCCAGTAGTGCCAGTTACACAATGCCCCCAGTAATGCCAGATACACAATGCCCCTAGTATAGTGCTCACCTCCGCTGCTGCTGCTGCTCCTGCTGCCGATTCACATGTCTGAAGGGAGGGGAGGAGAATGCAGCGCGTCTCTCCTGCCCCTCACTGTGTCAGTCACATTTCCGGCAGCCATTTGAAATATGGCCCTGGCTTGTGTACCGATCAAAGCTTGCGTGGCAGCAGCCAATCATGAGCCACCGCTGCGGTCTGCGAGTTCTGATTGGCTGACGGCTGAGCTATATTTTAATTGGCCGAAAAAGCGCAAGCTACTGTATGCACACAGGAGAGATGCGTGCTGTGCTCTCCTCCCTTCAGACACGGGAAGTGGCTGCAGCAGCAGGGTAGGCCACAGACATCCCGCAACGCCGTTCCTGATGATGTCACTTTATAAAAGACCTTCAGGAACGGCGTTCTGGGGTTTTCCGGCCCAAAAATAGCCCTAGATAAAAACAAAACAGAGAGAGCGGAAAAGAGAAGGAGAGAGAGGGGGAGGGAAGGATAGGAAATAGAGAGAGAGTAAAGGGAGAGGGATAGGAAATAGAGAGAGAGGGGGGATGGATAGGGAATAGAGAGAGAGCAAGAGGAGGTGGGAGGGATAGGGAATAGAGAGCAAGAGGAGGGGGAGGGGAGGCATCGGGAATAGAGAGAGAGAGAGTGAGAGGAGGGAGAGGGATAGGGAATAGAGAGAGTGAGAGGAGGGGGAAAGGATAGGGAATAGAGAGTGAGAGGAGGGGGGAGGGATAGGGAATAGAGAGAGTGAAAGGAGGGGAAGGGGTAGGGAATAGAGAGATTGAGAGGAGGGAGAAAGGATAGGGAATAGAGAGAGTGAGAGGAGGGGGAAAGGATAGGGAATAGAGAGTGAGATGAGGGGGAGGGATAGGGAATAGAGAGAGTGAAAGGAGGGGAAGGGGTAGGGAATAGAGAGATTGAGAGGAGGGAGAAAGGATAGGGAATAGAGAGAGTGAGAGGTGGGGAAGGGGTAGGGAATAGAGAGATTGAGAGGAGGGAGAAAGGATAGGGAATAGAGAGAGTGAGAGGAGGGGGAAAGGATAGGGAATAGAGAGTGAGAGGAGGGGGGAGGTATAGGGAATAGAGAAAGTGATAGGAGGGGGAAGGGCTTGGGAATAGAGAGAGGGGAGGTATAGGGAATAGAGAGGGGGGAGGTATAGGGAATAGAGAGAGTGAGAGGAGGGGGAAAGGATAGGGAATAGAGAGAGTGAGAGGAGGGATAGGGAATAGAGAGAGTGAGAGGAGGGGGGAGGGATAGGGAATAGAGAGAGTGAGTGGAGGGGGAAAGGATAGGGAATAGAGAGAGTGAGAGGAGGGGGAGGGATAGGGAATAGAGAGAGAGGAGGGATAGGGAATAGAGAGAGAGCGAGAGGAGGGGGTAAGGATAGGTAATTGCGAGAGAGAGCAATAGGAGGGAGGAGGGATAGGGAATAGAGAGAGCAGGGATAGGGAATAGAGAGAGAGCGGGAGGAGGGATAGGGAATAGAGAGAGTGAGGGAGGCGATGGGGGAGGGATAGGGAATAAAGAGAGAGAGAGGAGGGGGAGGGATAGGGAATAGAGAGAGAGAGCGGGAGGAGGGATAGGGAATAGAGAGAGTGAGGGAGGCGATGGGGGAGGGATAGGGAATAAAGAGAGAGAGAGGAGGGGAGGGATAGGGAATAGAGACAGCAGGCGAGAGGAGGGAGAGGGATGGGGAATAAAGAGAGAGCGAGAGGAGTCGGAGGGATAGGGAATAGAGAGGGGGGAGGTATAGGGAATAGAGAAAGTGAGAGGAGGGGGAAGGGCTTGGGAATAGAGAGAGGGGAGGTATAGGGAATAGAGAGGGGGGAGGTATAGGGAATAGAGAGAGTGAGAGGAGGGGGAAAGGATAGGGAATAGAGAGAGTGAGAGGAGGGATAGGGAATAGAGAGAGTGAGAGGAGGGGGGAGGGATAGGGAATAGAGAGAGTGAGTGGAGGGGGAAAGGATAGGGAATAGAGAGAGTGAGAGGAGGGGGAAAGGATAGGGAATAGAGAGAGAGGAGGGATAGGGAATAGAGAGAGAGCGAGAGGAGGGGGTAAGGACAAGTAATTGCGAGAGTGAGCAATAGGAGGGAGGAGGAATAGGGAATAGAGAGAGAGAGGGAGGCGATGGGGGAGGGATAGGGAATAAAGAGAGAGAGAGGAGGGGGAGGGATAGGGAATAGAGAAAGTGAGAGGAGGGGGAAGGGCTTGGGAATAGAGAGAGGGGAGGTATAGGGAATAGAGAGGGGGGAGGTATAGGGAATAGAGAGAGTGAGAGGAGGGGGAAAGGATAGGGAATAGAGAGAGTGAGAGGAGGGATAGGGAATAGAGAGAGTGAGAGGAGGGGGGAGGGATAGGGAATAGAGAGAGTGAGTGGAGGGGGAAAGGATAGGGAATAGAGAGAGTGAGAGGAGGGGGAGGGATAGGGAATAGAGAGAGAGGAGGGATAGGGAATAGAGAGAGAGCGAGAGGAGGGGGTAAGGATAGGTAATTGCGAGAGAGAGCAATAGGAGGGAGGAGGGATAGGGAATAGAGAGAGCAGGGATAGGGAATAGAGAGAGAGCGGGAGGAGGGATAGGGAATAGAGAGAGTGAGGGAGGCGATGGGGGAGGGATAGGGAATAAAGAGAGAGAGAGGAGGGGGAGGGATAGGGAATAGAGAGAGAGAGCGGGAGGAGGGATAGGGAATAGAGAGAGTGAGGGAGGCGATGGGGGAGGGATAGGGAATAAAGAGAGAGAGAGAGGAGGGGAGGGATAGGGAATAGAGACAGCAGGCGAGAGGAGGGAGAGGGATGGGGAATAAAGAGAGAGCGAGAGGAGTCGGAGGGATAGGGAATAGAGAGGGGGGAGGTATAGGGAATAGAGAAAGTGAGAGGAGGGGGAAGGGCTTGGGAATAGAGAGAGGGGAGGTATAGGGAATAGAGAGAGTGAGAGGAGGGGGAAAGGATAGGGAATAGAGAGAGTGAGAGGAGGGATAGGGAATAGAGAGAGTGAGAGGAGGGGGGAGGGATAGGGAATAGAGAGAGTGAGTGGAGGGGGAAAGGATAGGGAATAGAGAGAGTGAGAGGAGGGGGAAAGGATAGGGAATAGAGAGAGAGGAGGGATAGGGAATAGAGAGAGAGCGAGAGGAGGGGGTAAGGACAAGTAATTGCGAGAGTGAGCAATAGGAGGGAGGAGGAATAGGGAATAGAGAGAGAGAGGGAGGCGATGGGGGAGGGATAGGGAATAAAGAGAGAGAGAGGAGGGGGAGGGATAGGGAATAGAGAGAGTGAGTGGAGGGGGAAAGGATAGGGAATAGAGAGAGTGAGAGGAGTGGGAAAGGATAGGGAATAGAGAGAGAGGAGGGATAGGGAATAGAGAGAGAGCGAGAGGAGGGGGTAAGGATAGGTAATTGCGAGAGAGAGCAATAGGAGGGAGGAGGGATAGGGAATAGAGAGAGAGAGCAGGGATAGGGAATAGAGAGAGAGAGCGGGAGGAGGGATAGGGAATAGAGAGAGTGAGGGAGGCGATGGGGGAGGGATAGGGAATAAAGAGAGAGAGAGGAGGGGGAGGGATAGGGAATAGAGATAGCAGGCGAGAGGAGGGAGAGGGATGGGGAATAAAGAGAGAGCGAGAGGAGTCGGAGGGATAGGGAATAGAGAGGGGGGAGGTATAGGGAATAGAGAAAGTGAGAGGAGGGGGGAGGGCTTGGGAATAGAGAGAGGGGAGGTATAGGGAATAGAGAGGGGGGAGGTATAGGGAATAGAGAGAGTGAGAGGAGGGGGAAAGGATAGGGAATAGAGAGAGTGAGAGGAGGGGGAGGGATAGGGAATAGAGGGTGAGAGGAGGGGGGAGGGATAGGGAATAGAGGGTGAGAGGAGGGGGGAGGGATAGGGAATAGAGAGAGAGAGGAGGGGAAAGGATAGGGAATAGAGAGAGTGAGAGGAGGGGGGAGGGATAGGGAATAGAGGGTGAGAGGAGGGGGAGGGATAGGGAATAGAGGGTGAGAGGAGGGGGGAGGGATAGGGAATAGAGGGTGAGAGGAGGGGGGAGGGATAGGGAATAGAGAGAGTAAGAGGAGGGGAAAGGATAGGGAATAGAGAGAGAGGAGGGGGGAGGGATAGGGAATAGAGGGTGAGAGGAGGGGGGAGGGATAGGGAATAGAGAGAGTAAGAGGAGGGGAAAGGATAGGGAATAGAGAGAGTGAGAGGAGGGGGGAGGAATAGGGAATAAATCCATATAAAATAGACAACTCCAACTACCACCATAAAATACAGAAGACATCACAGCCACACACCATGGCCTGTGGAATTAAATAAATCAGACAGCAAGTAAGTATATCTGTGGTATCTATCTATAATCAGTAGTTATTGAAATTCATGACACCGCTCAAGAGTGATGTATTCAAACAGGGATAGCCCACCAAAAATAAAGGGACGCTACTTTGTGGGGAAAGGGTGTGGCCACAGAATAGCACCAATTCACATTACACTGCACAATAGTGTCCATTATATACTATATATATATATATATATATATATATATATTTTTTTTTTTAAACACATAATGCCCCGAGTAGGTCAATATATACACATACTCCCCCCAGTAGTGCCAGATACACAATGCCCATCAACAGTGCCAGTTACACAATGCCCTCAGCAGTGACAGTTGCACAATGCCCCCAGTAGTACTAGATACACAATGCCCCCAGTACTGCCAGATACAGAGTGCCCCCAGTAGTGTCAGTTATGCAATGCCCCAGTAGTGCCAGTTACACAATGCCCCCAGTAATGCCAGATACACAATGCCCCTAGTATAGTGCTCACCTCCGCTGCTGCTGCTGCTCCTGCTGCCGATTCACATGTCTGAAGGGAGGGGAGGAGAATGCAGCGCGTCTCTCCTGCCCCTCACTGTGTCAGTCACATTTCCGGCAGCCATTTGAAATATGGCCCTGGCTTGTGTACCGATCAAAGCTTGCGTGGCAGCAGCCAATCATGAGCCACCGCTGCGGTCTGCGAGTTCTGATTGGCTGACGGCTGAGCTATATTTTAATTGGTCGAAAAAGCGCAAGCTACTGTATGCACACAGGAGAGATGCGTGCTGTGCTCTCCTCCCTTCAGACACGGGAAGTGGCTGCAGCAGCAGGGTAGGCCACAGACATCCCGCAACGCCGTTCCTGATGATGTCACTTTATAAAAGACCTTCAGGAACGGCGTTCTGGGGTTTTCCGGCCCAAAAATAGCCCTAGATAAAAACAAAACAGAGAGAGCGGAAAAGAGAAGGAGAGAGAGGGGGAGGGAAGGATAGGAAATAGAGAGAGAGTAAAGGGGGAGGGATAGGAAATAGAGAGAGAGGGGGGATGGATAGGGAATAGAGAGAGAGCAAGAGGAGGTGGGAGGGATAGGGAATAGAGAGCAAGAGGAGGGGGAGGGGAGGCATCGGGAATAGAGAGAGAGAGAGTGAGAGGAGGGAGAGGGATAGGGAATAGAGAGAGTGAGAGGAGGGGGAAAGGATAGGGAATAGAGAGTGAGAGGAGGGGGGAGGGATAGGGAATAGAGAGAGTGAAAGGAGGGGAAGGGGTAGGGAATAGAGAGATTGAGAGGAGGGAGAAAGGATAGGGAATAGAGAGAGTGAGAGGAGGGGGAAAGGATAGGGAATAGAGAGTGAGAGGAGGGGGAGGGATAGGGAATAGAGAGAGTGAAAGGAGGGGAAGGGGTAGGGAATAGAGAGATTGAGAGGAGGGAGAAAGGATAGGGAATAGAGAGAGTGAGAGGAGGGGGAAAGGATAGGGAATAGAGAGAGTGAGAGGAGGGATAGGGAATAGAGAGTGAGAGGAGGGGGAGGGATAGGGAATAGAGAGAGAGGAGGGATAGGGAATAGAGAGAGAGCGAGAGGAGGGGGTAAGGATAGGTAATTGCGAGAGAGAGCAATAGGAGGGAGGAGGGATAGGGAATAGAGAGAGCAGGGATAGGGAATAGAGAGAGAGCGGGAGGAGGGATAGGGAATAGAGAGAGTGAGGGAGGCGATGGGGGAGGGATAGGGAATAAAGAGAGAGAGAGGAGGGGGAGGGATAGGGAATAGAGAGAGAGAGCGGGAGGAGGGATAGGGAATAGAGAGAGTGAGGGAGGTGATGGGGGAGGGATAGGGAATAAAGAGAGAGAGAGGAGGGGAGGGATAGGGAATAGAGACAGCAGGCGAGAGGAGGGAGAGGGATGGGGAATAAAGAGAGAGCGAGAGGAGTCGGAGGGATAGGGAATAGAGAGGGGGAAGGTATAGGGAATAGAGAAAGTGAGAGGAGGGGGAAGGGCTTGGGAATAGAGAGAGGAGAGGTATAGGGAATAGAGAGGGGGGAGGTATAGGGAATAGAGAGAGTGAGAGGAGGGGGAAAGGATAGGGAATAGAGAGAGTGAGAGGAGGGATAGGGAATAGAGAGAGTGAGAGGAGGGGGGAGGGATAGGGAATAGAGAGAGTGAGTGGAGGGGGAAAGGATAGGGAATAGAGAGAGTGAGAGGAGGGGGAAAGGATAGGGAATAGAGAGAGAGGAGGGATAGGGAATAGAGAGAGAGCAAGAGGAGGGGGTAAGGACAAGTAATTGCGAGAGTGAGCAATAGGAGGGAGGAGGAATAGGGAATAGAGAGAGAGAGAGAGCAGGGATAGGGAATAGAGAGAGAGAGCGGGAGGAGGGATAGGGAATAGAGAGAGTGAGGGAGGCGATGGGGGAGGGATAGGGAATAAAGAGAGAGAGAGGAGGGGGAGGGATAGGGAATAGAGAGAGTGAGTGGAGGGGGAAAGGATAGGGAATAGAGAGAGTGAGAGGAGGGGGAAAGGATAGGGAATAGAGAGAGAGGAGGTATAGGGAATAGAGAGAGAGCGAGAGGAGGGGGTAAGGATAGGTAATTGCGAGAGAGAGCAATAGGAGGGAGGAGGGATAGGGAATAGAGAGAGAGAGAGAGCAGGGATAGGGAATAGAGAGAGAGAGCGGGAGGAGGGATAGGGAATAGAGAGAGTGAGGGAGGCGATGGGGGAGGGATAGGGAATAAAGAGAGAGGAGGGGGAGGGATAGGGAATAGAGAGAGTGAGTGGAGGGGGAAAGGATAGGGAATAGAGAGAGTGAGAGGAGTGGGAAAGGATAGGGAATAGAGAGAGAGGAGGGATAGGGAATAGAGAGAGAGTGAGAGGAGGGGGTAAGGATAGGTAATTGCGAGAGAGAGCAATAGGAGGGAGGAGGGATAGGGAATAGAGAGAGAGAGCAGGGATAGGGAATAGAGAGAGAGCGGGAGGAGGGATAGGGAATAGAGAGAGTGAGGGAGGCGATGGGGGAGGGATAGGGAATAAAGAGAGAGAGAGGAGGGGGAGGGATAGGGAATAGAGACAGCAGGCGAGAGGAGGGAGAGGGATGGGGAATAAAGAGAGAGCGAGAGGAGTCGGAGGGAATAGAGAGGGGGGAGGTATAGGGAATAGAGAAAGTGAGAGGAGGGGGGAGGGCTTGGGAATAGAGAGAGGGGAGGTATAGGGAATAGAGAGGGGGGAGGTATAGGGAATAGAGAGAGTGAGAGGAGGGGGAAAGGATAGGGAATAGAGAGAGTGAGAGGAGGGGGAGGGATAGGGAATAGAGGGTGAGAGGAGGGGGGAGGGATAGGGAATAGAGGGTGAGAGGAGGGGGGAGGGATAGGGAATAGAGAGAGTAAGAGGAGGGGAAAGGATAGGGAATAGAGAGAGTGAGAGGAGGGGGGAGGGATAGGGAATAGAGGGTGAGAGGAGGGGGGAGGGATAGGGAATAGAGAGAGTAAGAGGAGGGGAAAGGATAGGGAATAGAGAGAGTGAGAGGAGGGGGGAGGAATAGGCAATAGAGAGAGTGAGAGGAGGGGGGAGGGATAGGGAATAGAGAGAGAGGAGGGAAGAGTTGCACTGGATGAAGTAGAACATATAGGAATGGACACAAAACACACAAACTGCAGCGGGGGGGGGGTGTAAGTGGTGGGATAAAAAGTGTAAGCTACTGTGCACACTCACCTAAGTTGTAGTGTGAGTGGGATCCGCAGTGAGTGAGGAAGCAAGGTGGAGCCAACACAGCAGAGCAAAGTTGTGACTGACTCCAGGGCTGCTGTCTTCTGGCTGCCAGTCAGTCATCACATCACTGTGGTTGTGGCTGCTACAGGACCACTCAGCCTGCAGATCCTCTCTCCCCTCCCCCCGCATCTTCCGCGGTCCTAGCTCTGTACGGGAGACGGGCGTTAGATCATGCGTGGCTGTGGCCTCCAGGGGAAAGGGGGGTGATATAGTGGCCGCTCGGTGCAGAGACGGGAGGGGGCGGAGCTTCGGACGACCTGGGGGCGGAGCTTAAGAAGGCTGTTGGTGAAGCTTCAAGTGGCTTGGGACGGAGCTCTGAACGGCCCGCTGGCGGAGCTTCAAGATGCTTTGTGGGTGGGCGGAGATCGGGATATCTGCTGCTGATCGCGGCGTGAGCAGGGGTGGGGGGCGGGCGGGCTGACCGGGAGGGGAGCTGGCCAGTTAGTGTTGTGTCAGTGTCTGGGGTTTTTTTTTCACCCGTTACCACTGACTGCACAGCACTGCAGGGGAGGCTGTGGGCCTATTTTCATGGGAGGGCCTGGAGCTGCAGCTCCACCCGCCCCATTGTTAATCCGGCCCTGCATACTGCCCATCGATGTAGTCCACTGCCACCAGGGTCTGCTTGTCTGTAGTGCTCGGGACAAAAGTCCCGATGGTCGGCCATGCATGTGGCGGGTGCCAGACATTAGGGTTTGCCTGTGCGCACGCACGCCTATGCAAATGTGTAAGGACTGAGATGCCCACTTTAAGCATCTGTATATGCAGTAATACCAATTGGTGCATCTTTAGATGCCACCGTTGGTCGAACCACTGGAATCTGCACTGGCCCTATGGTAGGTGCAGTTTGTCCATCCATGTATGGCCTCCTATGTAAGCAGTCGAGAATTTGTGTACACAACAACTTTCACACTCAGCTTGTGACACTCCCACAACATGCCTATATGGTGGACCATCTCCATACGGGTGGTATTCATGTGACCGCCGGTCAGCTGACCGACAGTCACATGATCTCCTCCACCAGCCCGACGGGTCACTGTCCCGATGGTCGGCATGCCGACCAACAGGGACTATTTACACTCGTGGGTGTCCACGACACCCATAGAGTGGGAATAGAACCCGTGGCGACCGCAGGTCGCCACCGAGCTTGCAAGGGGCTTGCTGCACTCGCCCCTCCCCGCCGGGATCCCGGCGTCGGTATGCTGCCGGGATCCCGGCGTCAATAAGCTGACCGGCGGTCAGGAGACCGCCGATCAGCCGTACTGCACCCCTCCATACATGCATATAGACACCTCTTTGTCACTGTCCAAAAATGCCCACTACACAACCACAAAGTGAATCCCGCACCAGTATTGTATAGTTCTAATTATACAGTATGTTCCATTATAATCCTCTTTCTATGACAATTCAAATTTCTCAGTGAGAGATACCCACTTGCAAATTCATATAGCAGTTATCAGGTGCTACCCACTACTTCAGAACAATCAACATCACAATCTCAAGAAAGCGTAAGTAGTTTCAAGTGTGCGTTGGGACTAATAATAATTATATTAAAATAAATACTTTATTGATATGCATTAAAATGTTTCACAATTTTATTATGTCTGTAAAATGGTGAAATATAAAAAGATAGTGAAATAAAGAGATGAAAATGTGTGTAATATGAAATATATCAAAATTCAAGCATTGTCCTGTGTCATTCTTATAATACATATAAATATTGGCTGAATTGCTCATTTATTCATATACCTTACATTGTTTTGTTGCAATGTCCACTCCTAGAGCTGCCTGTCTCATGTGTGGGAAGTTACATTTGTCTCAAACCATCTCATTCAATACCATGTATCAATGAAATGTTTCAGCTATCCAACTCACTTGGAGCAGTTAATTTATATCCCACACATGTAGATGCTCCATTTCTTCTGATATTGCAATCAGACTGCCAAATAATTATCATCACACATGTATCTATCCTGTTTTGAGAAGTTTTATAAGTTGTTGTTAATTTAGTAATTATACACCACCGCCATAGATAACAATGGGGTTCCCTGTGTTAGTCTAATAGCTTATGTTACCACCTACTGTAAGTCAGTTTTTCATCTCACTGGTATCACTTGTGGCTGTGATAGTGTCACTTAGAGGTGCACCATTGGGTGGGGTGTACAGCTGGCGTTAATCACTAGGTTCGTGGCTTGGGTTTATACTTTTAGAGAGATGGTTGCCCGTCAGTGCTGTGGGATATTGACATATATTAGTGCCTCCTATAACTGCACTTTGGGCCTAATTCAGACCTGATCGCTAGACAGCGATTTTTGCACTGCTGCGATCAGATAGTCGCCGCCTACAGGGGGAGTGTATTTTAGCTGTGCAAGTGTGGGAACGCATGTGTAGCAGATCTTGTGCAGTCTTTGCGCAGCCCAGGACTTACTCAGCCACTGCGATCACATCAGCCTGTCCAGGACCGGAACTGACGTCAGGTACCCTCCCTGCAAACGCTTGGACATGCCTGCGTTTTTCCAACCACTCCCTGAAAATGGTCACTTGACACCCACAAACGCCTTCTTCCTGTCAATCTCCTTGTGATCGCACGTGCGAATAGATTCTTCGCACAAACACATCGCTGAGCAGCGATCCGCTTTGTACCCATGCGAATCATTGCGGTGCATACGCATGCGCAGTTTAGACCTGATAACACGTTGAGCGAAAACGCAGCCTAGCGATTAGGTCTGAATTACCCCCTTTATCTATAGGCTCCCTAGAAAAATCTCTACTTTTAAAATCACCCTATTTCACTATAGGAATACTCAGGATATACTGTACCTACCGAAGGTTAGTCCATACAACTATTGTCTGTACACATATGTCATATTATTTATACCAATCGGCTCCATCTATATACGCATCTCTACCGCTTCATATATTAGTAATGCTGATAGGTTGATTTAAATATTTTTTAAGCATTAATGCTGACCACACAAATAAATGTTTATACCAGTGGTGCGTTGACTTGTGACTAAGCTGCTGCAGTTGCAAACGCTGTTTGCAGATACCCCCGCTCACACTTAGTCGCGTAACTGTTGGTAGCGTATTCACAGGTCACCCCCAATTGAATGCTTATAGAGGTGGTGTTTTATAACCTGGCTGTTCTAGCTGTGGGCACTGTTAGTGGTTATTGCCACTGATATATGGCCGTGTTTTTACTACTGACATTCTCCAGTGTTCATTTCTTATTCTATTGAGGCTAGGCAACACGTGCACATTCAGTCTGGTTCAGTGCACAGCACCTGTCAGAACTAAGGGCTCAATTCAGCATGGTTAGCAATTGTGCTGAAGTCGCTATTGTGCCAGTGTGCGCATGTGGACGGTCTTAAGCTGCGATCGTGTCAACGTCGTGTTTTGTGCACCGTTTGGGGGAGCACCATTCGAACCATTTGCAGGTTGGGTGGCTGCGTGACATCACACGCAGCCGCTGCGACCCAAAAGATGTCAACCCTCTGTCTGCTTTTGCAGCTAGGCTGCAATTGCAGGGGACAACCCTAAACATGCGAGCGCATCGCTGTATTGATGTGTTCATATTTTAGCGGGTGGGA
Source organism: Pseudophryne corroboree (assembly GCF_028390025.1). Classification (NCBI taxonomy): domain Eukaryota; kingdom Metazoa; phylum Chordata; class Amphibia; order Anura; family Myobatrachidae; genus Pseudophryne; species Pseudophryne corroboree. Next base: position 958,756,685 of record NC_086444.1, on the reverse strand, counting down.
AGGGGGGGCAGGACACGGCATGCGGGGCGAACTTGCCCTGTGCTGGGCGTCCCTCTGCATGTTATGGTGCCCATACACTTGTGAGATATCTAGTACAATCCTTCGATTTCGGCCGCAGCGGTACGATAATTGCAGGATTGTATGCACATCGAATGTGTCCCATGATGCGATGTGCAGGCACGCTGGTCAAATCTCGCATCTCAAGATATTATGTGCTGCACTTAATATTTATCGGATCGCACGTGTGATCGCATGCTGTTTTTACCACAGACGATTTATCGCACTGCGATGTGCGATCTGTGAGGTATTTAGCTCACTTCCTGGACACTCCCCTCCACCCATTTCTAGTCAGCCAATTTCTGGTCGCAAGGGGCATGCGATAAATCACATGACTGTATGCACATCGAATGCACAAAAAAAGCACTTTTGATGCAATTTATCACACGGGGAGCTTCAAGGGAAATTGAAGTGCGATATCGCATCGCACTCAATCGCACAAGTGTATGGGCACCATTAGTGTAAAGGGCTGTAGTTGTGCATTTTTTCACACAACTACAACCCATGCTGAATTAGGCCCTAACGCAATGGTTGTGGTCAGCCTAAGGCCATTTCACCAGCAGGGCTTTCTTGAGAAAGTCCTGTGGCATAATGGCACTGGCGTATCTATAATGGGTGCAGTGTATGTGGTGCACATGGGCCTCTAAGTACAGAGGGGGCCCCCACTGCACAAATTATAAAGCTCTGGAATCACTGTGAAAATGGCTCAGCGGCCATTTTCACTGTGATCTGCACATGCGCAGCAGAGTCTGAGCCCTATAGAGCTCAAACTCTCCAGAGCTGCCAGCAGAGAGGAGGGGGCCCTAATGGAGGAGGCAGCACAATGACTACTTCCTCTCTTAAAGCGCCCCTGCTGAGTAGCATACTGTAATGTGAACAGGGGCGATGTGAAATGTGGAATAATGTGAACTGGAGGCACTACAATGTCGCTTAATGTGAAATAGGATCACAGGGTTGAATAATGTGAGCTACAGATGTGTCCTCCTGCATGCTTGCTGCAGTCAAGTTAAACAGCCCTTCTAGTTGCACCTAGGTGGTCTTTCCGAGTTGTTCGCTCGCTAGCTGCTTTTAGCAGTATTGCAAACGCTAGGCCGCCGCGCTCTGGGAGTGTATCTTACCTTAACAGAATAGCGAACGAAAGATTAGCAGAACTGCTACTAAATAATTCCTTGCAGTTTCTGAGTAGCTCCAGACCTACTCCTAGACTGCGATCACCTCAGTCCGTTTAGTTCCTGGTTTGACGTCACAAACACACCCTGCGTTCGGCCAGCCACTCCCCCGTTTCTCCAGCCACTCCTGCATTTTTACCTGGCACGCCTGCGTTTTTTAGCACACTCCCTGAAAACGGCCAGTTTCCGCCCAGAAACCCCCATTTCCTGTCAATCACACTACGATCACTTGAGCGATGAAAAAACTTTGCTCTAGCTTGTGCAAATCTCCAAAGTTTTGTGTTAAATTACTGAACGCATGCATTTTCCACCTAATCGCTCCATTGCGAAAAACAGCAACGAGCGAACAACTCAGAATGACCACCCTAGTCATGAGTAATGCTGGTAGTCTTTTGTGGATTTTCTCCATCAAAATGCATCTTATTTGCATCAATATGCAATTAAATGCACAGAACATAGACACGCTGCATATTATTTTAATCAGCAGGGATTGCTTGCGTGGCTTATGTGCATAGGGCACATCTGTGTGCATAAATGAACAACTGCTGCGGGAAGAAGTACCTCTAGAACAGGCAGGTCAAACTCAAAATCCCAACTGGGCCGAATAATCAAGGTCTAAGTCTTGTGTGGGCCGCAAGAAAAAGAATCTTATATGCAATTTTCAAAGGTTTATTTTGGAAAAACCAACAATAACGTATAATCAAAGAGATGCCAAGTATCATGAAGAAAGCATTTACTTTAATGCAGTTGTGCAAGTAGGAAAAATTTCTTAGTGGTGCTGTGTGCGTGCGCCAATGGCGTGTATGCCACAACAATGGATGTATGATACACATATGGGGGCCAGATACAAATATGCCCTCAATAGTGCATAGCCAGATACACATATGCCCACACTGTTCCAGATATACATATGCCCCCACAGTGCCAGATATACATATGCCCCCACAGTGCCAGATTTACATATGCCCCCACAGTGCGAGATACCATGACCCCAATGTGCTCACCGTCGCTGCTGCCTGGCTGTGTGTGATGGCAGTGCACGCCTCTCCTGCTCCTCAGTCCGGTCTTTGGCGGCAGCGCGGGTATCTTAAATCAGACACCGGTTTGTGAGCCAATCAGAGCTCGCGGACTGGCAATCAGCTCTGATTGGCTCACGAACCGGCACCTGATTTAAGATACCCATGCCACAAGACTGAGGAGCAGGAGACGCGCACTCTGTGCACTCCTGCCCTCGCTGCAAGCAAGGCGGCCGGGCTGCAAAAGGATCCCTGCCCGACCCCTGCCTGCGGGTCGCAAAAGAATGTTGTAGAGTTTGACACCTTGCTATAGAACATTGCAGGCCCCTTCAAAATGTTGCTATGGTGACCACAAACTTCTAGTTAGACTCCTGCACTCAAGTTATGATTTCCAAGTTCTGCATCTTATAGGCACCTTGAGGAGCACTGCTAAGCAATTTAATGAACAGAATGAAGGCAGCGGTAAGGGAAAATACATGGGTCATATTTAAAAGTAATTTCATATATATTTCAGTTTCGTGCTCACAATTACAGAAAACCACTTACAGTACTCAAAAATCAATAATTCCCAGGACTCTGGGTAATAGGGTCCATAGATGTTCTACTTTTCATTCTGCTCATGTCTCCCAACATTTAAGATTCAAAGATATAAAGTCAGTTTAACAGATTTTAAAGGTAAAATGTGGTCTATAAATATTTCAGTGTATAGATGCAGTAAGTAGATTTTAGTTTATCAGCACTAGAGTAGCTTGTTGCTTACAGTATAATCACTTATATTGCAAATGTAGTTATTTTATCTTCAGTTTCAAACATCATTATATAAAATCTGTAGTATAATCCCCCATTACTGTGTGCCATTATAATTTAAAGTAGACTGCAGTAGATTAGAATATGCTAAATAATGCATTCCTTTTAAAATTATTTCATATACAATATTATACCAGATAATACTACAGTTATTAAGATTATTTAGATTGTAAATTCTTTGGAATAATCTTTCTCATTCTTTCTTTGACCTTTTGCAATAACTGTAACTACCATTTATGTACTTTCTGTGTACACTATTGTCTATGTACTTCTTTTGCATCACTTTATGTTAATTATTTTATGACATCTCATCTATATGCCTAGCCAAGCACTGTATATGGGTGCGGGATCACAATAAACATATACAGGAGGCAGACAATTGACCGCCTGTCGGGATCCCGGCGGTCAGGTTGCCGATGCCGGAATCCCGACACCAGCTGAAATACCAGCGGTCGGAGTCCTGACTGCCGGCTGGTTACCCCTCTTGGGTGGTGGTCCATGCCACCACCCGGAGGGGAATAGAAACCTATGGCAACCAAAGGTCACCACTGGGTCTGAAGCGTGGCAAGCCTGCGAGGGGACATGCTGCGCTCGCCGCTGGGATGGGCATATGTGGGATCAGTACGAGATCCCAACCGCCGGGATCTCGTACTGATCACACATATACTTTCAATTTACTAAATTAAGTCTACAGTGCTAACTACAGTAGATGATTAATTGTCAGTTCTACAAATACATCTTGTAGAATAATGTATCAATGTACAGGACTGAGTTGGCCATTAGTGTTCAGGTAATATGTACAAGCAGAAGTATAAAATGATAAGACAACCACAATGCAAGTAATTTCTTCAGTCAATATTAATACTTAAGTCTGATGCTCCAAAACAGGCTCTTGTGTATATATCACTGTGGCAACATAGGTTGCCAGTTATGCTTCATACAGTACAGGATATCAGTACAAAAAATAATTGACCTCTATTCAAGGACCATTAATCTATATAATGTTGAACTTCGCACTGGCTGTGTCATCTTATGGCAAAATCATTTTAAAGTAAGTTAAAATATTTTTCAGTATTGGAATTCACTTAAACTCTACACATTTTGCTAAAAACACAGAGATGTGACTGTTATTTTATCACCAATATGCTCACTGAGTGGTTACTGCAAACTCTAAACTAACCTTTAAGGTTTACAAAAGTCTTTTTGGAAGAAATAGAAGATCTACTATTCATGCTCCCTGCACCTTTCTTGCTAGTGGGGTATTTCTTCAGAAACCCTGCATAATGCAACTTTACATAACATACGTAATTTGGCCCTTGTGGTGCATTTCCCTGAGTTCTCTTTGTGTATGGGGATTCAATGTAAATGAACCTAAAAATAGTGATTTAGTGAAAAATCATAATGTTTATTATTATTATTATTATTATTATTATTATTATTATTATAGTACAAGTAGTAGTAGTAGTGGTGGTGGTGGTGGTGGTGGTAGTAGTAGTTGTAGCAGCAGTAATAGTAGTGGTGGTGGTGGTAGTAGTAGTAGTAGTAGTAGTAGTAGTAGTAGTAGTAGTAGTAGTAGTAATAGCAGTGGTAGTAGTAGTAATAGTAGTGGTAGAAGTAGCAGTAGTAGTAGTAGTAATACTGTACACAGTAACGTGCGGTGAGGCAGAGCCTTTCCTGTCTTACTAACGTTTGCACCAGAGTTTTGACTATATAAAGTACAGTATATGAAAAATACAAAGAATATGTTTTAAATATCTTCTTTGCATTAGTTTAATCATTTTTATGGCCAAAACTTTGGAGTAAAAAATCTATGGCAGGTGAGGTAGTGCTTCCCCTACCTGTCTTTTCCACACATCTCTGATCAAAACTCACTAAATTTCTAGGAGTTTATACTGCTGCACCTGTGTTTAATGCCCAGTTGTACCCTTTAGCTCATATATTGTGTGTAAATCTGGCTCTGGTGCTAGCCAGTGCCTCCTGAGCCATTTAGCTCACTGCACATCCCTGTACTGTAGTAGTAGTAGTAGTAGTAGTAGTAGTAGTAGTAGTAGTAGTAGTAGTAGTGGTAGCAGTAGTGGTGGTGGTAGTAGCATCAGTAGTAACAGAAGTGGTGGTGGCAGTAGTAATAGTAGTGGTAGTAGTAATAGTAGTGATGGTGGTGGGGGTATTGGTAGTAGTAGTAGTAGTAGTAGTAGTAATAGTAGTGGTAGCAATAGTAATAGTAGTGGTGATAGTTATAGTAGTAACAGTAGTGGTAGCAGTAGTAATAGTAGTGGTGGTAGTAATGGTGGTGGTAGTAGTAATAGTAGTGGTGGTAGTCGTAGTAACAGTAGTAGTGGTAGAAGTAGTAGTAGTGGTGGTGGGGGTATAGGTAGTAAAAGCAGTAATAGTAGTGGTAGCAATAGTAATAGTAGTGGTCGTAGTAGTAGTAGTAGTAGTAGCAGCAGCAGTAGTAATAGTAGTGGTAGCAGTGGTGGTGGTGGTGGTAGTAGTAGTAGTAGTAATAGTAGTGATAGCAGTACTAATAGTAGTGGTGGTGGTGGTGGTGGTAGTAGTAGTAGTAGTAGTAGTAGTAGTAATCAGTGACATGCGGTGGGGTGAGGCAAGTGAGGCAGAGCCTTTCCTGTCATACTTACGTTTAAACCAGAGTTTTGAGTGAATAAAGTATATGAAAAATACTAATATGTTTGAAATATCTTCTTTGAATTATTGTAATAATTTTTATAGTCCAAACTCTGAAGTAAAAGGTCTATGGCAGGTAAGGCAGTGACTCGCCTGTCTGTCTTTTCAGCACATCTCTGATCAAATCTCACCAAATTTCCAGGAGTTTATACTGCTGCACCTGTGTATAATGCCCAGATGTACCCTTTGGCTCATATATTGCATGGAATTCTAGCTCTGGAGTTAGCCAGTGCCTCCTAAGCCATTTACCTCACCGCACGTCCCTGGTAGTAATAGCAGTGGTAGTAGTAGCAGTAGTAATAGTAGTAGTGGTAGTAGTAGTAACAGAAGTGGTAGTAGTAGCAGTAGTAATAGTAGTAGTGGTGGTGGTAATAGCAATAGTAATAGTAGTAGTAGTAATAATAATAGTGGTATAGTAGTAGTAGTAGTAGTAGTAGTAGTAGTAATAATAATAGTGGTAGCATTAGTAATAGTAGTGGTGGTAGAAGCAGTAGTAATAGTAGTGTTGGTTGAGGTAGTGGCAGTAGTAATAGTAGTAGTGGTGGTGGTAGTAGTAGTAGTAGTAGCAACAACAGTAGTAGTAGTAGAAGTAGTAGTGGTGGTAGTAGTAGTAGTAATAGTAGTGGTAGCAGTTGTAACAGTAGTGGAAGAGGTAATAGTGGTAGCAGTAATAGTATTGGTGGTGGTGGTGGTGGTGGTAGTAGTAGTAGTAGTAGTAGTAGTAGTAGCAGCAATAGTAGTGATAACATAGTAATAGTAGTGGTGGTGGTAGTAATAGTAGTAGTAGTAGTGGTAGCAGTAGTAATAGTAGTGGTGGTGGTAGTAATAGTAGTAGCAGAAGCAGTTATAGTAGTGGTAGCGGTGGTGATGGTGGTGGTAGTAGTAGTAGTAGTAGTAATAGTAGTAGAGGCATCTGTAGTAGTAACAGTACTGGTAATAGTAGCAATAGAAGAAATAGTAGTGGTGGTGTGGGTAGTGGTAGTAATATTATTAGTAGTAATAGTAGTGGTGGTGGGGTAGTATTGGTAGTAGTAGTAGTAATAGTAGTGGTAGCAATAGTAACAATAGTGGTCATAGTAGTAGTAGTAGTAGTGGTAGCAGCAGTAATAGTAGTGGTGGTAGTAACAGTAGTGGTAGAAGTAATAGTAGTGGCGGTAGTCACTGTAATAATAATAGCGGTGGTAGTAGTAGTAATAGTAGTGGTGGTGGGGGTATTGGTAGTAATAGTAGTGGTAGCAATAGTAATAGTAGTGATCATAGTCGTAGTAGTAGCAGCAGCAGCAGCAGTAGTAGTAATAGTAGTGGTAGCAGTGGTGGTGGTGGTAATAGTAGTAGTAGTAGTAGTAATAGTAGTGATAGCAGTAGTAATAGTAGTGGTGGTGGTAGTAGTAATAGTAGTGGTAGTGTGGTAGTAGTAGCAGTAGTAATAGTAGTAGCGGTAGCAGTAGTAATAGTAGTATTAGTAGCAGTATTAATAGTATTGGTCGTAATAGCAGTAGTAACAGAAGTAGTAGTAATAATAATAATAATAATAATAATAGTGGTAGCATTAGTAATAGTAGTTGTGGTAATAGCAGTAGTAATAGTAGTGTTGGTTGTAGTAGTGGTAGTAATAGTAGTGGCAGTAGTAATAGTAGTGGTGGTAGTAGTAGTAGCAGCAGCAGCAGTAGTAGTTTTAGCAGTAGTAGTAGTAATAGTAGTAGTAGTAGTAGTGGTGGTGCTGGTAGTAGTCATAGTGCTGGTGCTAGTGGTAGTAATAGTGGTGGTGGTGGTGGTGGTAGTAGTAGCAACAGTAGTAGTAGTAGTGGTGGTAGTAGTAGTAGTAATAGTAGTGGTAGCAGTGGTAAAAGTAGTGGTGGTGGTGGTGGTGGTAGTAGTGGTAGCAGTAATAGTGGCAGTAGTAATAGTAGTGGTGGTAGTAGTAGTAGCAGCAGGAATAGTAGTGGTAGCAGTAGTAATAGTAGTGGTAGTGGGGGTAGTGGTGGTAGTAACAGTGGTAGTAGTGGTAGCAGTAGTAATAATAGTGGTGGTGGTGGTGGTGGTGGTAGTAGTAGTAGTAGTAGTAGTAGTAATAGTAGTAGTAGTAGTAGTAGCAGCAGTAGATATGGTGGTGGTGGTGGTGGTGGTGGTGGTGGTGGTGGTGGTGGTGGTAGTAGTAGTAGTAGTAATAGTAGTGGTGGCATTGGTAGTAGTAGTAATAGTACTGGTAATAGTAGCATTAGTAGTACTAATAGTAGTGGTGGTGGGGTAGTGGTAGTAATAGTAGTAGTAGTAATAGTAGTGGTAGTGGTAGTCGTAGCAGCAGCAGTAGTAGTTGTAGCAGCAGTAGTAGTAGCAATAGTAATGGTGGTAGTAGTAGTAGTAGTAGTTTTATCAGTAGTAGTAGTAATAGTAGTGGTGGTGCTAGTAGTAGTCATAGTGCTGGTGGTGGTGGTGGTGGTGGTAGTAGTAGTAGTAACAGTAGTAGTAGTAAAACTGTAGTAATAGTAGTAGTAGTAGTAGTAGTAGTAGTTGTAGTAGTGGTGGTGGTAGTAGTAGTTAGTAATAGTAGTGGTGGGGGGTTAGTGGTGGTGGGGGTAGTAATAGTAGTAGTAGTGGTAGTAGTGGTAAAAGTATTAATATAAATGGTGGTGGTAGTAATAGTAGTAGTAGCAGCAGCAGCAGTAGTAGTAATAGTAGTGGTGGTGGTAGTCGTAGTAGTAGTAGTAGTAGTAGTAGTAGTAATACTAGTGGTGGCAGTGGTGGTAGTAGTAGTGATAATAGTAGTAGTAGTAGTAGTAGTAGCAGAAGCAGCAGCAGTAATAGTAGTGGTGGTGGGGGTAGTGGTAGTAATAGTAGTAGTAGTAGTAGTAGTAGTAATAGTAGTGGTAGCAGTAGTAATAGTAGTGGTGGTAGTGGTAGTTGTAGCAGCAGCAGTAGTATAAGTAGTTGTAGCAGTAGCGGTAGTAGTAGTAATAGTAATGGTGGTGGTAGTAGTGGTGGTGCTAGTACCAGTCATAGTGCTGGTGGTAGTGGTGGCAAAGGCACTGGTAGCAGCAATAATAGTAGTAGTAGTAAGTTTTATACGCCAACCACATGCAGAAGGTCTTTAAAATCATACAATTGAAACATCAGATATATCAGAAATACAGTACTAACCATTATACTACCATTTCTAATACCAGAAAGATCAAAATAATTATCTGAGAAAAAAAGGTACTGACAATTAATATTGAGATCCACTTAATCTTTATTCCCATCCTGTACAGAGCCATGTACTAAATCTACCTGGTGTATTAACACATATGTAATTTTCATTTTTAAATTGCCAATTAGTGAAACTAAGTATAGAATAAGAAATGAAACAGCTACTGTACAAGTAACGTTTAAGAAATACAGTATATCTACAAGGTTCAAGAACTTGTCAGAAATGAAATTATTTCTAAAGCAAGGAAATGTATTTTATTATTGAAATAATGAGAATCAATTTAGAGGATTAAATAAAATAATGAACACTTAGAAAACAATATAACACGAGGGGTCAACCATCTATTATCTCCATTGATACAAATGTATTCATTGATAAATTTAATCAATGAACAACATTGTGTCAAAGTGCAGTAGTTCATTGAGGTTAGCTCTGTTGATTAGTAACTGACAGACCACCCAACCTGTCACTTGTGTAATGGCTCCAAATCATCAGCACCCAAGTATTTATTTTTATTCACAGTGGATGAAAAGTTGGAAGAGGATCCCCTCTAGATTTAGATGTACATTAACTAGGGAAAAGTGGGAGTGTGAGAATATTTTAATTAATGTTTTAATTACTGCACATCATTGGCTGCCGCACCCCTCATTGCCTCCTTCGTTTTGGGCATCAGTCCTGGATGCCTCGAGACCACCAAAACAGCCCCATCAGCACCCTACTACCGACTCCTGGACCACAATTTGCTGCCCATTGTCTTACCCCCATCATTTGTTAAATAAATAAAATAAAAAAATAAATATATATATATATATATATATATGCGCTTAACTTGAGAGCTTGTTGTTATTCAGTTACAATACCCTTTATTAACTAGAACATTTCAATATACTGCCATACCCAGGATTCAAACCTATAACCTGTTGAATTCTAATCAAACACCCTACTCATTGAGCTATTTGATACTGCATAAAAACAATGAACACAATATGAAGATACCGGTACTTTGTAAAAAATAGCAATTGGGCACATCTATGTAGTGTGTAGCCGCACATCCAATCTCTTGCAGCCACACACTACATAGTACACAGTAAGCTTCAAATAGTTAGAATTCTCAAGCTTAGAATTATCTACCTTTCTATGCAAGGGCAGATAGCTCAATGAATAGATTGTCTGACTGCAGTGCAAGAAGCAATGGGTTCGAATCCTGGGAATGTCAGCATCTTGAAATGAAATAAAGGACAGTATGACTGAATAACATAGAAATCTCAAGTTGCGTTCATGAATGCTGTATAGGTATTAGCAACAGAAGAGTCCAGGGTAAGAGACAGGTCAGGAGATGCTAGGTTTCAAAAAGAGGGGAATCTGCAACGGTAAGTAATTTAAGCAGATAATTGACAAGTGCTGCCAACAACGCTCCCTACCCTGCAGTGCTATGTGCAGTGCCCTCTCCGCACACACCTAGTTACAGCCCTGACCTATAGAGTGGGAATAGAACCTGTGGTGAGTACAGCTCGCCACCGAGCCTGCAAGGGGACTCGTACCATTTACCCCGCTGCTGGCATTCTGCCAGGCGGGATGCTGCTGTCGGCACACATGCAATCCAGGCAACCAATAAGATTTTTTTACTTGGTTCCAATAATGTGTTAAAGTGTCCCTGTGGTGGATGCATGTTACAGTGCATGTACAGTATAAGCGAGCAGATAAATGAATAACTTTGGACTGTTATACATAAATCAATGAACAATATGCACAAATAATTTAATATTTTGAAACATATTACTGGACATAAACATACGTACTACACCTGCACACTGTCATTTGCCAATATGTGTTCGTCATACTTATACCTATAAACCTATCAGTAGCAGATCTTGCTAAGGGCACACGGGATTTTTGCCTGGGGTGCCGCCTTCCGGAAGGCGCCGCCGCCATCTGGAGGGCGCCGCCGCCATGGCAAGGTCTGCTACTGGTGGTGCCACACGGTGCTGGCTGTCACTGCTGTGCAGTGTGCAATGACGTCATCGCGCACCGCACGGCATTATGGAATGGCACATAGAAACTAGGCGTCTTGATTGACCTGTAGTGTCTATGCGGTGCTATGGGAGAGATGTCATGATGTCTCTCCCATAGATCAGAGGAGCGGCGCCGGAGGCCGGAGATGGAGACAGAGGGCAGTGGGCAGCAGTGGTCGGGAATCAGGAGTGGGGATGGTGAGAATTAAAAAAATGTAAAAAAATTTATTTATGTTTTTGCAAGCGGCGCAACTAGGGGCCACAACTGTACTGGGGGCAATACCACTGGGGGCACAAAACGGGGCACAACTGTACTGGGGGCAATACCACTGGGGGCACAAACGGGACACAACTCTACAGGGGGCATACCTGACCACGCCCCTTTATGAAGCCACACCCCTATTTTCGCCCGGGGCGCCACAAGGGCTAGAATCGGCCCTGAAACCTATACCTACAAAAATGCATAATAATTAGTAAACAGAGGAGGTCTAGTTTATTTTGTTAATGTTTGATAAGTGTGCACACAGTCTTCTCATTCAGGCATCATTTCACTCCTCAATCATACAGAAAACTGGATTACTGCCATGTGGATGTAAATGTTTCTAAATTAATCAGATCTACAGTATGCAGAAAAACGCTATGACCTTGTGCTGATCAAAGATACACCTACAGTATAACTTTACCACCAACTCTCCCCATCTAGTTAATTTCACTAATGCTGTAAATGTGCATGTTCAAGAGATCAGAGAGCTGTATTCCTCATAGCACACAGGATGAAATCATGCAGTAAGAATTACAAAATGTCCATCATGCAACCTTTCAGGATCAGTATGATTTACTGGCAGCCGGAATGCCGGCTGTCAGTACACCGACAATGGCACCCCGGCCACCAGTGTCGGCAGCAGGGCGAGCACAAAGAGTCCCCTTGCGGGCTCACTGGGCTAGCCATGCTGTGGGCTCAGTGGCTCACTGCGCTCGCCACAGGTTCTATTTCCACTCTATGGCTGTCGTGAGAATAGTCCCTGTGCTGTCAGCATTTTCAGTTGTCGGGATTCTGGTGTCGGTATACTGACCGCTGGGATGCCGACAGCCGGAAAATTAACTGCATCCCCCTCTTTCTGTGCAAAACGGCAGTTGCTGATATGCTTTATGTAATTTAACTATTGTGTGTTTCCAATAAAGCAGGGTTTCTCAAACTTAGTCCTCAAAGCACACTAGCAGTCCAGGTTTTAAGGATGAACAAACTGAGGTACTAATGAAGTCACCTTTGCTTAAGCATGAATATAGTTAAAACCTGGACTGTTAGGGCGCCTTGAAAACCAAGCTTCAGAGCTACTGTAAGAAAGTATACATCTAAGATGTATACTTAGATTGTAAGCTCTCACGAGTAGGGCCCTCTTCCCTCATGTGCTTATCCTTTTCTTACTTTAATAATCCTCAACTGCCCAAATCAAGCAGTTTTTTGGCCACCCGGAACTTCTCTGTCATTTACTGGTGTAGTTATGCTTAGTTACCCTGTACTTGTCCTAAATTGTCATCAACTGTAAGTCACTGTTTTCCTGTTTTGATTATGTGCATATGTACTCTGTAATTGGGCGCTGCGGAACCCTTGTGGCGCCATATAAATAAAGGCTAATAATAATGATAATAAGAATAATAAATAATAATAATATATTTAAAAAAAAATTGTCAGTTTGTAAATACATACAATGTGCATTGTAGAAAGTGAATGAAAATGTGAATTGGAATGTAGAGCCAGCATCAGGTATTTTGGAGGGGTGGTCTTCAGTTTGCCGGCGGCCGGGCTCCCGACGACCAGCATGCCGGTGCCGGAATCCCGACCACTGTCATACCGACAGCTTTTCTCTCTCTTGGGTCCATGACCCCCCTGGAGGGAGAATAAATAGAGTGATGCGCGTAGTGCGCCACCGTGCCCGCAGCGTGGCGAGTGCAGCGGCCCGCAAGGGACTCATTTGCGCTCTCCCAGCTGTCGGTATGCCGGCGGAAGGGATTCCAGCTCTGGTATGCTGGCCGCCGGGAGCCCGGCCGTCGGCATACCATACTGCACCCATTTTGGAGATCCTAGCAATACCTCTGCATTATTTTGACTTACACCAGTTTCTTCATCATTGCACAAGAAAACAAAAAAAAGTATAGTAGCCCTTAGCAACCAACCATTTATTTTCATTAGTTTGATTTACACTATACAAATCAAACCTAACTGTTGACAAGTTATACAGTTACAAAATAATATTGAAAAATAGCATAGGTACATCCACTGATTTGAACCTCCTTTAATTTCTAATTACTGTTTTACAATAAACAAGAGGAAGGCAAAACAAAACTGCCAATGTGTGACAGTTGCTAATTTAGCTTCGCAAAGAGAAAGATTTCTTCGTAACCTCAAAAATGCAAATAAAGAAATATAGTCACTGACTAATAACCCACTAATCTTTCAATTTATATTTAGATCTCTAAGAACGTCTTCTAATTTGTTCCACTTTAAATCATACACTTGCCTGTACTGTAAAGAACCCTTTCCCATGCTACTGTATTAGAAAAATCATCTTTGTTGTTATGGATTACTGCATACCATCCAGCAGTTTGGGCAGTACAGTGCAGAGTTTGGAGGTGAAAAGGTTTGTGATTTGTGGATTCAAAGATTATGGCTATCGTATGGACAAAATAAGTGTGAGTCAAAACATGGTCTATTTTTTTTTAAACATCGATAGCTTACGATATTTGTTTGCAGAAAACATACCTTTACGGGTTGGATATGTGTGACTGGCAGACAGGAGTCTGCCGATCACAAAACAGATGGTGCGATTCCGGCATTGAGAAAGCCGACGGGAGGGCGAGCGCAACGAAGCCCCTTGCGGGCTCGGATGTCTGTGGATGTCGTGGACACCCATGAGTGGGAATAGTCCCTGTTGGTCAGCATGCCGGACGTCGGGATAGTGAGGGTGCGGTATGTACTGTAGGTGCCGTTATTGTGATCAGCGGTCTCCTAACTGCCGGTCACAGAACTACATCCCACCTTTACAACTAGTTAAAAAAATGGGTTAGTTGCTACAGTACCTTAAGTTTAAGGTGACAGTGAAAAAGTAACAACATTCTATATATACTTTATGTAGTTTATGTAGTAGTAATGACTTTACTTTGTATTGGTTTATTTTGTTGTAAATTTTCCTTAAATCTAACTGAACTACCAATTGTAGTTAGTGGATGCCAAACATGCCATTATTTAAAACAACAAATATTTATTCAGTTCTAAATAATGAGAACGGCAAAGAAAAACATTAGATTTGAAGATTATCGTTGTACAGAAGCTTTAGGAAGACAGTTCTATGCTTAGTCATGAACCATTAACATAAATATATCCCTTGCTTCTGTGTTGTTTGCAAAACATTATCATTTCACTTATTCTTAGGAAAACTGTTCTTTATCATTTCAACCCTAAAATTGAGAGCTTTGTGTTCCCAAGGAATTTATGCACTAAGCCATACTTATGGAAATGAATTGTATTGTTACACCTGCAAAATAAATGGTAATATTTTCACTTTCAGGTATTACCTTAGAGATTCCATGGGCCAAATGTAATAGAGTGAGAGTTTCAGAAAGTGGAAGATTTTGTAAGGTTTTTCAGTTTTTTTTTAAAGTGGCAATCATTTACACTGCAAAACCAGGTTGATCTTGCTGTGTAAATGATTGCCACTTTAAAAAAACACTGCAAAACCTTAGCAAATCTCTCACTTTTTGAAACTCTCACTCTATTACATTTGGCCCCATATGTTTTAATTTTTTTAGAGTGTTGGTTTTATACTGGTGGCCATTCAATCAGACTTAAAGTTTTTGAGAAAAACTGAGATTCTTCATTCCATTACAGTCAACATATTCAGTGGATTGGATATACAAGTTGAGTATCCCTTATCCAAAATGCTTGGGACCAGAGGTATTTTGGATATGGGATTTTTCCGTATTTTGGAATAATTGCATACCACAATGAGATATCATGGCGATGGGGCCTAAGTCTAAGCACAGAATGCATTTATGTTACATATACACCTTATACACACAGCAGGAAGGTAATTTTAGCCAATATTTTTTATAACTTTGTGCATTAAACAAAGTGTGTCTACATTCACACAATTCATTTATGTTTCATATACACCCTATACACACAGCCTGAAGGTCATTTAATACAATATTTTTAATAACTTTGTGTATTAAACAAAGTTTGTGTACATTGAGCCATCAGAAAACAAAGGTTTCACTATCTCACTCTCACTCAAAAAAGTCCGTATTTCGGAATATTCCGTATTTCGGAATATTTGGATATGGGATACTCAACCTGTATATGTCATATGGTTAGGCAGCTGTGTCCGATGTAGTGACGTGAAAAATACAAAGCATATATTTTAAATATCTTTTTTCTATTATTATAATTATTTTTATAGTTAAAACTCTGGAGTAAAAACTATGGGGTAAATTTACTAAAACTTCTAAAACTGAGATCTGGCGATGTTGCCCATAGCAGCCAATCAGATGCTGTCTATCATGTTCTAAAAGTCAATAGAGAAATGATAGACAGCATCTGATTGGTTGCTAGGGGCAACATCACCAATTCTTTGTTTTAGAAGCTTTAGTAAATTTACCCATATGACCCTATTACCATATGCCTACCATGTCCACAAATCTCTGATCAAAACTCAGCAAATTTCCAGCAGTATATACTGCTGCATCTTTTTATAATGCCCACATGCACCCCTGGGTTCGTATATTATGTGTAAATCTGTCTCTGGTAATAGTCAGTGCCTCCTGAGCTATTTACCTCACCGCATGTCCCTGGTCCAATGTGTGCTCTAGGCAGACCTACCATGCTTCCCATTGTCTAACTACCCACTTTCCATCAGTGGAGATGCAGCCACCAGCTGCACAAGTATGAAGCTGTCGACCACAGCTCCTCCGTCTCAGTGGCTGATGCATAATTGGGGGGGGGGGTTAGTGCTGGCCATGTGCTGGCAGCTAATCCTAGGTGCTTCAGCCATGCAACTGATATTAGTGTTTTGATAGGTTAAGATGGCTGCATTGGTTGTATGAAGTTTAATGAGTGTTTAGTATTTCAAAGGATCAAGGAAATAGTGGGGATCCCAAATATTATGCTAATCACAAATATGTGATGGTTGATAGTAACATATTGTATATCTACTGTTCCCCATTCACCTCTGGAAAATTCCAGAGGGAGAACCAGTGAGCAGGTATCCGAACATGTTCCTGTTTACCCTGCTTCAAACTGCAGCATCACAAAGTGGGGAAGTGGCTATAATGATGTGATTCGATGCAAATCACCCTATCATGTCCTGTGCCCTGCCAACTTCACCAGGATTCGGCAGAGTGGGCTACTCATCAAAATTCAAGCATGACCTACACTGAATCCCTTTTGTCAGTATACTACATACCCAATGCTTGAAGTTTTTAGGCAAAGTGGAAAATATGGGAAACTGTTACTTAATTTACCTGGTCATTGTGCACACTGATGAAGCATCTTTAAAGTAGAAAATAAAATAATTGTTGCCTACTTTCTCTAGGCATTGTGCCCTTACGTAAAAGAAAAAAAATATCTACACTGACCATTTGGTTATCATCATACTGTAAGTTAACTTATCTGCCTGCCCTACAGTATCTCTGCCACCATTATCAAATTAATTAAGCAAGTTCTAGGTGCTCTTCATTCATTATATAAAAAGATAATCTCCATATCTGACTTTAGTGTATATAATTGTAAAGTTGTGTATAAACCTTAAATGTGGTATAGTATTCTGTAAGACCAGAACTTTGTCTGTCTAATGGACAACATCCTTCTTTACTCAAAATATATATACCGTATATACTCGAGTATAAGCCGACTTTTTCAGCACTTTTTTTGTGCTGAAAAAGCCACTTCGGCTTATACTCGAGTCAGTTGTAGGAGGGACACGGAGGGCACAGCGCAAACCGACACTTCCTTTAACACATACACGCCGCTGCCGCCGGAGACGCAGGAGGGACACAGGAGAGCCGCGTGCTGTGCCCTCCGTGTCCCTCCTTCAGAAGACAGCGTGGGAGCGATGGAGGGTAAGTAACAAACTGGCACTGTGGGGCATATCTGGCACATCTGGCACTGTGGGGCATAACTGGCAGCATGAGGACATATCTGGCACTGTGCGGCATAGCTGGCACATCTGGCACTGTGGGGCATATCTGGCAGCATGAGGACATATCTGGCACTGTGGGGAACAGCTGGCACTGTGGGGCATATCTGGCACATCTGGCACTGTGGAGCATATCTGGCAGCATGAGGGCATATCTGGCACTGTGGGGCATATCTGGCACATCTGGCACTGTGGAGCATATCTGGCACTGTGGGGCATATCTGGCACTGTGGGGCATATCTGGCACATCTGGCACTGCGGGGCATATCTGGCAGCATAAGGGCATATCTGGCACATCTGGCACTGTGGGGTATATCTGGCAGCATGAGGGCATATCTGGCAGCATGAGTGCATATCTGGCACATCTGGCACTGTGGGGCATATCTGGCAGCATGTGGGCATATTTGACAGCATGAGGGCATATCTGGCACATCTGGCACTGTGGGGTATATCTGGCAGCATGAGGGCATATCTGGCACTGTGGGGCATATCTGGCAGCATGAGGGCATATCTGGCACTGTGGGGGCATATCTGGCAGTATGAGGGCATATCTGGCACTGTGGGGGGCATATCTGGCAGTATGAGGGCATATCTGGCACTGAGGGCTGTGTACGGCTAGAGCTGCATTTCCCACCCTAGGCTTATACTCGAGTCAATAAGTTTTCCCAGGTTTTTGTGGTAAAATTAGGTGCCTCGGCTTATATTCGGGTCGACTTATACTCGAGTATATACGGAATATACTGTATAAAAAGGAGAGGACTGATTGTACAGCTAAGCAGCTACTAAAGAGTGTGTAAGGCTCCTTAAAAAATAGAATAAATATAAAATGAATAGTAGCGCTAGGGTTTTAAGAAAAGAAACAATATATTGCGGTTTGAAAAAATACAAGTATATTTATTTATACAATCAATATCATATTAAAAATTCATACATGTAAAATAGAATAAAGTGCTTTTGAGGAATATATGAGCTCTAAATGGCAATTTATAAAAGGTGGAATGCTGGCTCCTGACTCTGGAACAATATAGAATACAGAGTCTTGCAATATAGGGAGATCACAGTTACAGTGGTATATGATGTATCCGGTAGATTACCCACTTTAGGATGAGACGTTTATATTACCCAATCCGCGTTTGTAGTCCTTCTTATCCTCTGATAGAGGTGCTGTTATATGAACGGACAAGTGATGGGCAAGACTCTATATTCTATATTGTTCCAGAGTCAGGAGCCAGCATTCCACCTTTTATAAATTGCCATTTAGAGCTTATATAAAAGCACTTTATTCTATTTTACATGAATGAATTTTTAATATGATATTGATTGTATAAATATATTTTAATTTTTTCAAACCACAGTATATTGTTTCTTTTCTTAAAACCCTAGCGCTACTATTCATTTTATATCCTTCTTTACTCACTTTACATGAGCTGTGCACCCAGCTGTTTCACACTACTATAGTTTAGGTGTGAAATATTTTTTTTTTTAATTATTATAAATGACACAGTATAAAGATTCAAATAAGTTTTGGAATTTGTCAGTTCCTATAACAGACAATTATTCATCTGATAAAACAAAACAAAATACATTTACAGTAACTAGGCTGTTGGCAGTAAAAAGTCAGATAATAAACACAAACACTTAAAAGTGTGAATTAATTCAAAGAAAAAATCAAACAAACTAATAAAAACAGATGAGTCTGGCTTGTTTGAAATCTTGCTTAAGACTCAGTTTTATTTTATATTTTATTGTTTCTTTTAATTGGTTCACATTTTTAAGTGTTTGTATTTATTATCTGACTTTTTAGCACATATAGCCTAGTTAAATGTATTTTATTTTGTTTTATTAAATTAGTCATTGGAGTAGATTTACTAAATCTTATAAAGCCAACCAGCGCTCCCAGGACACTGCGGGACAAGTAAAGGCTCGGAACACAATGTGTTTCTCCCTCACCCGACCATAAATTTTTTTTAAAAAATGCTGGTGCCAGCGGGAGGTTCCAGAACGCCGTTCCTGAGCATTTTTCAAAAGAGCTTCAGGAATGGCATTCCGGACCGTTTCCCCTCAAAAATAGCCCTGCATTTACATACACTAAAGTCAAATGACTAGATTATCTTGTATATCCATCTTTGGAAGCCGTTTATCCCCTCTGCTGTGGTCTTTAGATACTATGGCGCCAGCCAACGGCATCTGCTTACCTGTCTGGCTTGGGGGGGCTGGCTGCTCAGCAGCCCATAGGTAAAATCTGCCACTGTCGCCAGCCATTTCTGCTTTGACTCTTCATTCATAAGCCTCATAGCACTCAAATTGGTAATGTCACACACATACTCACTGTTATTAATAACAGTGAGTGAGTGTGAGACCTTTTGTCCACAGACATTCACAAGAAACATTACCCTACTGTATTTTCAGGAGAGTAGGTTCATTGCCATTCACTGCGGGAGGCAACTAATAGCATACAGCTCTGAAATTGAGCAGTGAAAATAAAGATGAAAAAAGGTAAAAATACAAAAGAACATACAGTAAAAATGTTGTAATGTAATAATATCATAACGTATTATTATGCATATATAATAAGTACTTGTGTTTTTTGAATTGCATTTAAATCATGTACAATGGTTATCACATTTAGTTGAACGCCGTTAGTTCCTTGTGCCTTCTTACAGTGCACTATTCATTATGTGACTATATTCAACTATCAGCAGCAAAGTGACTGAAAATTGCTTTCAGATGTTGGCATCTCTACATGGGTGTCACGTCAGAATAAATCAAACAACAGAATTCTACTTTGCACATATGAATCTAGTGTTGAGTCGAAATTGCTGTTGCAAGGTTATCTCTACTTTAATGTTATATGCCAATATCAATTTAATATGTTTCTAAGTATCTGAGTATTGTCATGATTTACAACATGATCTCCAGGTCCACTATATAAATATGGTTTGAAGTTCATGCTTCTTGTCATCTTTTTATTATTGCACAGGGATTTGTCACTGTAGAATTGCAAAAGATTTATTCTAACTTTGATGCATTATGTCAGAATATGTAGTGATATTTTGTATTGGATGCCATATGGCATATCTGCCTACAGATAGATAGGCTGTTATCTGGGAGAGAACATTACACGCATCTGTGTTTCTCTCAAAGCTGCTCACACAACACAAAAAGAATAAAAAATAAAACAAAAATCATGCTGAGTAATCAGCAACTATTCTGTGTCACAGCATGTTATGCAGCTTAGCTCAAAACACATTCTACTTTTGTATGCAACTTGTTTTGAATGTGGCATCAATATGCATTAATGGAGCTGTTTATTTTACGCTCACAATATATAGTTTTTATTTTTCTAAACAAAATAATAGCATTCACTAAGTGTATTTTGAATGAATCCTATACATAACATACATACAAGTATCTTTTGTAATAAGACATAAGACATATGTCATAATGATTTAGGACATCTGTTGTTGTTGTTTTTAAGTTTTCCTGGTTTGGAAGAATGTATGTAATATATGTCTTCAATTGGTGCCTAAGACCTATAAACAGGGCCGGATTAATGGTCACATGGGCCTGGAGATGAAAATATTCAAGGGCCTATTATGAGAAATGGGGGAGGTGTAATTAGTGCTATATGGGTGTGGCCAGAGCCATGTGGGCGTGTACAACCCTACAATCAGCTCCAATGTCGCCCTAAATATGTAAAAATATAAAAAAGTGCAATCTTAAATGTTATGATTTATGGCTGACCATGTGACCAGCAGGTGGCTAGTGATCATGCTGCCAGGATGATGAGCCTATTTTTATGTGGAGGCCTGGAACTGGAGCTCCTTCCGCCCATTGTTAATCTGGCCCTGCCTATAAAAGTGCTATTTACATAAAGATGATACGTGCGCACGGCATATATTCAGAGACCACCCACTGCTTTACAGAGCAGAGCAGCTGGTGATCAAAGGATCCCCTAACTGCCCTTTAGCTCATGGGACACTGCTACCCGTGGGTGGGACAGCAGGACTGTGTTCGAATAGCGGGACTGTCCTGCTGGAATCGGGACAGTTTGGAGGTACAGTATGTGAGTTTGATAGCTACAGTATCACTGGAAGAGTAAAGCAGGATCCACTTAGAACCCTTCTCCTCCTCTAGTTTAAGAGTGAGTATGCATGTTCTAAGGTTGCATATGCACAGTAACACTGGGATGTAGTTATGTGACCGGCGGTCAGGAGGCACCAACATCCTTACCTTACCGGCACCTAAATCCTGCACCCCCTAATCTCGACAGTCGGTATGTTGACTGGCAGGGACTATACCCACTCGTGGGTGTCCATGACACCCAAAGAGTGGGAATAGAACCTGTGGCAAGTGGAGCTCACCCCCTAGTTTGCAGCGTGGCGAGCGCAGCGAGCCCGCAAGGGGACTCGTTGCGCTTGCCCCCACTGGCATTCCGTAGCCGGAATCCCGACGTCGGGATGCTGATGCTGCCGGTAACCCATACCCAACCCGTAACATTACTGGTACAGAACCTGCCAATGTTAACTTTAGCCACTGTTTTTAATGGCAAAATTAAAGTTTTTTTTACCCTCAACAACATATCAGAGCATCTGTCCTGGATAGTAGCCAATGATAAATAGCTCCAAATCTCATTCCGAAATTACGGCGAAGAGCAGTGATAAGAAAAGTTATGTTAGGAGACTTGTATCTCAATACTGATGACCTATACAGTGGCATTATAAGAAAGAGGTAATAATGGCACTGTATATGACATTGGTACGGCTTCATCTAGAATAAGGATAAAATAAGGTTTGAGGTTACCATAAGGTTAAATAGGAGGCAGACTAGTTGGCATAAGTGGTTCTGATTTGCCATCAAATTCTATGTTTCTATTAATATTGCCCCTTAATATTGTTGTGGTTACAGTTGAACATTTCTTTGTTTTTGTTTCTTATATACAGTATAATATAAGAACAGTAAGCAATATAAGGACAATTTTACTAGAAAACACTGCAATGTAATAGTTACAGCCACAGACGCACATAGAATATAAGCATACTGCATATCAATTTAATCATCAAAGTCTGCTTGTGCGTCCTATTCACATAGAATTATGAATAAGACATATTTTAGGCAAAAAAGACGCCCGACGCTAACAGAATTGCACAGGACCTGTCATCTCACTTATGTCCGCAAGATGTATGAGGACATATCTGTACAAAATGCTATGTTACAGTGTTTTTTGTAGCGAAGCATTTCGTATGCAGATACAGCTATGGTCATACACAGCATGTAGGCATGCTGCATATCTTTTTAATAAGAATATGCTGCTTGTGTGAATAGGACACATTTTATGAATAAGACACACTTTAATGGAAAAAGTCGCAAGAAAAGACGCACAACGCTATTGAATCACGTTACGGCATGGTGTGACAAGAAGGGCTGTTTTTACATGCCAGGAGGCTAGATGTAGGTGGACACATCAGGATACAGTTATGTGACGTCTCATCTTTATTCGGAAAGAATACTTGTAGTAGTTATTAAAAATGACAACACTTTCTTTTCAAAATCATACACATGGAATAAATAAATATAAATGTAAAAAATAACTTTAGCTACTAGTTGACAGTAGAGCCATATATAATTATACAAGCATACCCGGCAGAACCTGCTCAGCAAAGGGATGCAGAGCAGGTAGGTGCCAGGTTGGAGAGGCGCTGTCCCTGCTCTGCCACCTCCTGCTGTCTGTTGATGTTACACTATTACAGGCAGCGGCGCTGGAAGCTGTGTGTGGATATGGTGCGCCATATATTTTATTAAAAACAAACAAGATAGTGTCCTCTCCAGAGTGAGTGGCCAGGCTTCAGCACCCTCCCCCCAGCATGATTGCAGCAAGCACCGCCCCCTTATGTCCCGCAGCGCCTCATATTGCTGCTGCAACCAGCAACTAAATGCCCCTCCGCTGCTGCCATGAACCCCCCAAAGTCCTCACAGCTGCGGCCATCTGTGCACAAGGGGAAACGTGCTCTCCTGGCCCCCAGTAAGTAAACCAGCATCATGGTGGCCGCTGTGGGCACAGACAGGCAGTACCAAGCCATAAATCCTGTATCCTGAGTGGGCGGTCGCAGCTCTGAGCGATGCACAACACTTGAGGTCAATAGGCAGGAGGAGGGGACTGGCCTGCAAGCGGCAGAGGTACAGTGGCAAACCCACTGAGAATAAGCTGAGTGACAGAAGTGGGCGGCACAAACGTGGCACATGTAGGAGTGGCACTGCAGTGGCAGACAGGATATCAGTTTTATAAACTATGCCAAAAAATGCTCAGAAGAGCACATAATGCAAAGAACAGAGGAGATGGAATTGTCCTTGGGCCCTACCACCCACCCACCCTTATGTTGTATATTAAGGCCTAATTCAGACCTGATTGCAAAAGCAAAATTGTTGTCTAATGGGCAAAATCATGTGCACTGCAGGTGCAGACAGACTTAGCTTAAGGTTGGTTATATTGATTCTGTGCAGGGTAAATACTGGCTGCTTTATTTTTACACTGCAATTTATATTTAAGTTTAAACACATCACACCCAAATCTAACTCTCTCTGCACATGTTATATCTGTCCCACCTGCACTGCACATGGTTTTGCCCATTAGAGAACAATTTTGCTGCTGCGATCAATTCTGAAATAGGCCCTTAAACCGGACATGCAAAGCTTAACAAACCAATCATTTCAGCACTTGTGGCTGAAATTATTGGTTTGTTTGGATCCCCACTAAACAAGCTGGCAATGGGCAGTGCACAAACTGGCTTTAGCACTTTAAATAGGCACAATGTCATCATCAGCATCCTATTACTCAACCCCATCAATGTGTACTGTACATCCTCTACTTCACAGACTATTAATTTGTCTCCGCTAGAATCCACCATCACAGGTCCCTCTGTATTTTTTGAAGGTAATTGCTAGTAAAGGTCTTCTTCGTGGAATTTGTAATTCATTTTGAACATCATCTTTTCCACATTTTGGGGAAGTAACCTCCGATGCCGATTGCTGACAAGGTTCCCGGCTGCGCTGAGTACACACTGGAGGGTGGGCAACTTAAGTAAAACAAAGCCAGCTTGCGCAAGGGCATCCAATTTACCTCTTTTCCTGCCAGTATTGAAAAGAACTGTCTGACATGTCTATTTGGATGTTATCACTCAAATAATCATCAACCATTCTTTCAATGGTGACAGCATCATATACAGTGATAGTAGACATGTCAGTAATTGTAGGCAGCTCCTTCAGTCCGGACCAGATGTCAAAAGTCTTTCCTGAATGATGTTCATCATCGCCAGTGGGTCTCTTTGGAAAATTTTGTTTTTGCCTTGCAGCCGCAGATGCCAGAGAAAATGAAGGAGGAGATGTTGCCGTCTCATGTTCCGCTTGATCTGACAATTTTCTCACCAACAGCTCTTTACATCTCTGCAGACTTGTGCCCGTTGGAAATAAAGACACAACGTATGACTTAAACCTATGATCTGATTTCAAGAGATTGATATATTTAGCGGAATCACTCCATTTCAGCTCCTCCTTCACTTTCTCCAGCTGCTTTTGCAAAAGCCTGATGAGGGGACTCAAGCTGGCAGTATCAGAACTAACTTCACATGTGATAACTTTGAAGGGTTTGAGAACCTTGCGCAACACGGAAATGATTCTCCACTGCACTTGACTCAGGTGCATTCCCACTCCTTTCCCTATGTCATAAATGGATGTGTAGGCTTGAATGGCCTTTTGCTGCTCCTCCATCTGTTGAAGCATATAAAGGGCAGAATTCCACCTCGTTACTACCTCTTGCTTCAGATGATGGCAGGGCAAATTCAAGAGTGTTTGTTGGCACTTCAGTCTTCGACATGCAGTTGCTGAATGTTGAAAATGTCCCAAAATTTTTCGAGCTACCGATGACATCTCCTGCACATCCCTGTAATTTTTTTTTTATTCTGCACCACCAAATTAATTGTGTGAGCAAAACATGGGATGTGTTGGAATTTTCCCAGATTTCATGCTCTCACAATATTGGTGGCATTGTCAGATATCACAAATCCCGAGGGGAGTCCAAGTAGGGTAAGCCATTGTGCAACGTTTTTCCTGAGTTTTTCTAAGAGGTTCTCAGCAGTGTGCTGCTTACTGAAACCAGTGATACACAGCGTAGCCTGCCTTTGAATGAGTTGGCATTTGTGAGATGCTGCTGCTGCTGTTGGTGCTGTGGAAGACAACACATCTACCAAGTGGGCTGTCACAGTCATGTAGTCTTTAGTTTGTCCTGTTCCACTTGTCCACATTTCCGTGGTTAAGTGGACAGTGGATACAACGGCATTTCTCAAATGACACTTTTTTTAATGCCCTTGTACAGGCTGGGAATTGCTTATCTAGTGAAGTGGAATCTAGACGGGATTTGGTACCGGAGACACAGTACATCAATCAACTGTCTAAATCCCACTGCACTAATGGCGGATACTGGATGCACATCTGACACCAGCATAGTTGTTACGACCTCAGTAATCCGCTTTGCAAATAAGTAACTGCTGTCATACTTCATCTTCTTTGCAAAAGATTGTTCAACAGTCAATTATTGTTTTGTTAAAGTACAAGTAGCCTTCCTGGTCCCCTTCTGGGATGAAGATCAACTCCCAGCAGCAGCAGCTGTAGACATAGCACTCAAGGATCCTCCGGAGGAACTCTGGATAGGAGAGGATTCAGTCATGCCTATGAAATTGGATACAGGACTACTACTGATCCTGATTGAGGAGGAAATTGATGATGAGGGTGTTGGTGGTGGAGATTGCAGGCTCTTGGATCCAACAGAAAAAAGGGAGCTAGGTGTCGCTGGATTGGTTACATTCTTAGCTGAAGTTTCTGAATGTGTCAACAACTTGTGATGTATGCGCTTTAAGTGGCGTAACTGGGAGGAGGTTCCTAGGTGGTTACGGACCCTACATAATAATTTCACGGAGGAGAGATGATTTTTTTTGTCTTTTGCACAGGCATGACAATGGGCTTTTTCATACTATGGGCAACAAGTGTCTTCAATGGTGGCTTATTTAAACAAACCACATCCCCATCATCAAAATCATTATCATCAACATTCTCATTAGCACCAGCTACACCAATATCCTCCTCATCCTGGTTTATTTCTACAGTGACATCCTCAATCTCAATGTCAGTACATTGACTGGCGCTGCTCCTTCCAACACATGCAGAGGGCATGCAAACGGTGGAAAGAGCCTGCTCTTCCCATACAGTATTGGAAGGTCAGGCTTAAACATTACAACCGCGGACATACTTGGACTCTCCTTGGGTATTGGGGTTATTTCTGAACCCACAGTTTGTTTCTGTGCCTTAACAAGTTTAATTTTTTCAACTCTTCTACAGGGAGGAAGGCTTACATCATCATTATGAGACGCAGAACCACCAGTCATAAACACAGGCCAAGGTCTTAGCCTTTTCTTGCCACTTTGTGTAGTGAATGGCATATTGCCAATTTTACGTTTCTCGTCAGCTAACTTTACTTTTTTTATTTATCACCGTAAAATATTGCTTCTTTTATTGTACATGCCCTCTACGCCATTGGGCATCGACCTTAGCTAATGACGTTGATGGACATGCATTTTATGACTAGTGGCAGCAGGTCAGCACCAGTAGTAGTAAGTGGGTTCTGATCTTTCTATTGTTTGTCCTCCATTTCTATCAACACAAAGTGGGGTACAGCAACAGTGTCACACAAATGAGTCAGAAATATGTATTACTTTTTATATAACACACTAGAGGTTAAAGTGTCACACAAATGAGTCAGAAATATATATTGTTACAAACTGCGGTTTAGCTTCACCAACAGCGTCGCACAATACGTGTATGAGTAGGAAATAATATACTGACCAGCAGTGTCACAGTACTTATGAAAATAAAATAAATTGTATAGTACACTGGGGTACAGCACAAACAAAACAAAAAAATCTATTTTTTTATAATTACAATTTTTGTTTTTTTGTTCTAAGCTTTTATCATTTTAATATTACACTGTGGCGGAGCCCCTGGACTGATATAGCAGACTTAGCACCCCATCTGGACTGATACAACAGACAGGGAAACTTTGACTGATATGGCAGACAGGGCACCCCATGACTGATAAAGCAGACAGAGCACTCCACCTGGACTAATACAGCAGACTTAGCACGCCTTTCAGATACAGTAGACAGAGCATTCCTTTTTCAGATACAGCAGACAGAGTACCCCTGCCTAAACTGATACAGCAGGACACCCCTTTCAGATACAGTAGACAGAGCACCCCTGCCTGGACTGATACATCGAAGCACCCCTTTCAAATACAGCAGATAGAGCCCCCCGTCTGGACTGATATAGAAGAGCACCCATTTAAGATACAGCATATAGAGCACCCCTTTCTCAGATACAGCAGGTCGAACACCTCTGGACTAATACAGCAGACTTAGCACCTCTGGCCAAGTGCCAATGAATCACTCAAGTGGACGATGCTTGTAGTTGCGCATGCTCACCGGCATGGTTACTGCTGTAAGATGCAGACAAGAGCTGCACAAAGATTATGCACAGAGATTCAATAGCGATGGGCATTTCTGGGTGGTAACAGTAGGGTGGCTATCCAGCCATGGGCATATCATGGTCAGCAACTGCGTCTAAATAAACACTTGCACTGGCACAAGCAGCCTCCATAGGACTGGTGTGATCTTCAATGGTGCGGCTTAATACGCAGAGCGATAGAACAGTGCCACAGCATAGGCCAGTGATGGGGAACCTTTGGCACTCCAGCTGTTGTTGAACTACACATACTAGCATGCCCTGCTACAGTTTTGCTATTTGGCCATGCTAAAACTCTATCAGGGCATGCTGGGATGTGTAGTTCAACAACAGCTGGAGTGCCAAAGGTTCCCCATCACTGGCCTAGGCTAAAGCTTAGGAAATCATGATATATTTTATTTTAATGAATTGATCATAGGTGAATCAGCTGAATCAATTCATCCTGCTCTATATACAAAACAATAATATTTAGTAACTTGCTATATACAACATTTAGGAAAAAGAGATAAATATATGTTATGTTACCTTATGCCGTAGTCTTATAAATGGCGGAAAGGACTTAACACCGAACTCTTCCCTTGATGGCCTCCCTTGAATGAGCAAGACAAAGCATCCCAAAAATAGAATAGTTATGTGCCAACACGACATCTTGCTCTGATAAAGAAAAAAGAAATCCAATTCACCTAACAGCAATACATATTGGTTTAGGTAATCTATCTATTGTATGCATTAAAATAATGATGACGACATTTTACAATAATGCTGTTATAACGTTCCCAGTAAGGCATAATGGTTATAAAATAGCCAGGGCCATTTTATTTTACCTATAGTATAAGTTGCAATGTTCAGATCATTATAAGGTTAATTTAAGAGAAATTATCTTTGCTTATATACTGTAGCACCATCAATTATGCAGCACTGTAGAGAAAACATTGGCACTTGCAGTCTATAATCCGACCACAGAAGCACGCACAATAGGGTATATTTCAGCAATTGATTAACCTACAGTATGTTTATGGAATGTGGGAGGAAACCAGAGAACATAGAGGAAAACCACACTATGGGCCTTATCCAGGTTGGATCGCATCAGCGATCCTACCCACAGTTTCCCGATAATCGTGAAATGCTATGATGTGAATGTCTTTGCCTGAACAACAGGCAAAGGCATCGCGGGGAGGTATGGGGACGTAGGCAGCCGGCGTTGGGGAAAATGGGGGCGTGTTACCACTTTTTTACGGTAGTGGTGAGGCCAAGGACTGCGACACTGTCCTCCCTGTGACTGTAAGTCTGAGTAAGGTCAGACTTACGCAGACTGCAGTTGCAGATGAACATCATGACCATTGATCGCGATGTTCATCCAAACTGCAATAGCATCATAGTTTTTAGCAATTGCAAATGTAGTAAGAAGGTGGTATGCAACTCCTCCTGCCTTTGCACTGCTAAGGATCGCAATGCAAAACTACTAAGAGCAGCTTTGCAATTATGATCCAACCTGAATAAGGCCCTATATCCACACAGTTAGTGCCCTGTTCGGGACTCAAACTAATAACTTCAGTGTTGGGAGACAGCAATGCTAGCTATAGTGTAACCATGCTGTCTAAATTATCAAAGACCTTTCAAATAATGTGAGCCATGACCATGTGGTAAGATTTTGTTCTATTTGTGTATGTATATATACAGTATATATATATATATATATATATATATATATAACAAGGGTTGTCTGCACTCTCCATATCAAACAAACTTGCTGGGGTGTCACTCAAAATTCACTGAGCAAAAGGCATAGTCTATCCTCCATGAGTATATAGAAATCTTGGATAGAGTGCACTCACCAGTCGAATCATATGATCAGTCAGGGTTTAATGTGGCATAGGCATAATCATCACACCGACGTTTCGGTCCTTACTGGACCTTTGTCAAGGTTCAAATCATATATTTTTATTATTTATTTTCTACAAATGTAGAATTGCAACTTTGTTTTAATGCTTCTTTCAGCAATGACTGTATACGTAATAGAGGCATGTCTGACTAATGCCGGACAACAGTATTGTGCTATACTAGGGAACAATGCACTCGATAATAAGTTATCCCTAGTAACATTCCAACAGACAGGACACTTCTCTGAGATAGCAAGTTCCACTGGCTCCTAGCAAGTAAAATAATACCAGGGGGGACAATTAGGGTTAGGCTGCGTGAGAGGATGGTTAGTGTTAGGCTGCTGGAGGAGAAGGTTAGGGATAGGGTTAAAATGATTACCGGGAGCCTTTTGGATTGCTATGCAATCGTCAGGACGGTGTCTGCGGGATTTCGTACCCAAACCATTCCAAGCTTTTTCGCTTTTAAAATAATGTACAGTATAGTAACAAAGTAAAACGTGTTAACGCTAAAATAAAATCTTACAGCACTTTAGCCATGACCATATATACATATGTTAACCTCTAGTGTAAGTTATAATTCTGCTAATAGTGGCCCCATCAATGATATCAGCATCAATTTTTTTCTTTACCATCAGGCAGTCTCAAGACCTAATTTACTACAAGGCAACGTAGACACCCACCTAGGGCCAGCGGGTCCCATGAAACCCGTCAAATACATCACAAAGGCTGGCTTCTAGTTGTACTTATAGATTTTGTACAGAGACTCAGTAACGAGGCTCAGACCAGAATTTGTATCACTAATATTGGCACTGGGCTTTTCTTGTGCCTCTGCAAAACATGTTCCCAGAGAAGACATGCACAAGTCATGAAGTCACGTAGACCCATAGAGCAGAAGGACAGAGAGAGGCTCACAGACTAAGCATCAGAGGTGGACTGGTGAGGTGACAAGGCAGGCAGCAGCAGAACTGCAGGCAGGTAAATTAACTTTATATATTACTACATAATGATGATGATGATGATGATGATGATTCATTTTTCAATTATCAGTACATCAGTTTAGGATGGTGATTCATTTATCACTTTTTTTATGTTAGTGTGCCCCGGAATTTGTAATATACTTGAAATATAAGGCAAGTCCATCTATTCCCCACCTAGCATAACAAATAAACCCTATACTTTTTTGTTTGTTTTTTTAGAAAAAGGGGAGAGGGGGCAGTCAGGTGGTGGAAATGCCTGTATGACTCATTCGAATCCCTTGCACTCTTTCAGATCAGGCTTGTGAGTTATATGTATTGCGTAACGGGACCCCCCCCCCCCCCCCCCTCAAGAGAGAAACACTTAGGGTTAAGGTATTAGGGTTAAGTTAGAGGTTTATGTATTAAGGATAAGGTATTAGTGTTTGTGTAGCGGTTTGGGCTAGATTATCAGGGTTAGTTTAGGGGTTAAGGTTAGGGTATAATACATAGGATATTAGGGTTGGTGTAGTGATTTGTGTTAGGGTATTAGAGTTAATTTAGTGGCTTGGGTTAGGGTATTAGGGATAGGGTATTAGGGTTAGTGTAGCAGTTTGGGTTAGGGTAATAGGGTTAGTATAATGATTTGGATTAGGGTATTAGGGTTGGTGTTAGGAGCGTAACTAGAACTTTGTGGGCCCCATAACAAAATTTTGAAAGCGGGACAGGCCAGGTTGTACCAGTGTTTGTTGTAGTGTAGGTGGGGTGCTACATCCTCCAGCCGTAGGGGGATTGGGACAAACTATTAATGGTAGCTATTCCGTCCAGGGACAAATGGGGGGCAGCAGGCCTCGGAGGTAGCCCGTGACTGGGTTCAGGGGGAGCTGTGGGCCCTGGAAACAGCCCGGGTCCCACAGCACTGCACCCACGGTAGTTACACACCCGCGATATGGGTAAGGTTACTAGGGTTAGTTTAGGGGTTTGTGTTACGGTATTAGGAAATATGTAGTACTATGGATTGTTTGCGGGAGGGGTGCCCCAAACCAGTATCTGGCCTAGGGCCCCATAAGGTCTAAATCCAGCTCTGGCCACAATATGATGAGAAGCAGATCTTATACATTTCATATATGATTAAATAAACAAGAAGGTGGTGAACATTAGGTCTAAATTCATCTCCCTTTTCTTTATTTAATCTCATGCCCTTGCCTGTGGTAGCACCCTCTGATATCTATTTCTTTATAACAAGACAAAAAAGATATCACTGTAAATATATGGGCTTCTTTTCTGATATAAACTGACCTGTGCGACCAATACCTACACACATCTCATACATGAAAAGCCATGTTCTGCATCAGCTGATCTGATAGGAATTGCCACAGCAATATTGGCTAGGATTACAAAGTTGGAGAATTCCTATTTATATTCTGATACCAGGATTTTTGAAAATTCAAGAGGTTTCACACACAAGTTGCTATAGATGTGCATAAATTGCAAGAAGCTGCTATGCAAATCTACCTCATCAATTATGGGAGTTGCACCAGAAGCAACTAGAGATGAGCGCCTGAAATTTTTCGGGTTTTGTGTTTTGGTTTTGGGTTCGGTTCCGCGGCCGTGTTTTGGGTTCGAACGCGTTTTGGCAAAACCTCACCGAATTTTTTTTGTCGGATTCGGGTGTGTTTTGGATTCGGGTGTTTTTTTAAAAAAACCCTAAAAAACAGCTTAAATCATAGAATTTGGGGGTAATTTTGATCCCAAAGTATTATTAACCTCAAAAAACATAATTTACACTCATTTTCAGCCTATTCTGAACACATCACACCTCACAATATTATTTTTAGTCCTAAAATTTGCACCGAGGTCGCTGTGTGAGTAAGATAAGCGACCCTAGTGGCCGACACAAACACCGGGCCCATCTAGGAGTGGCACTGCAGTGTCACGCAGGATGTCCCTTCCAAAAAACCCTCCCCAAACAGCACATGACGCAAAGAAAAAAAGAGGCGCAATGAGGTAGCTGTGTGAGTAAGATTAGCGACCCTAGTGGCCGACACAAACACCGGGCCCATCTAGGAGTGGCACTGCAGTGTCACGCAGGATGGCCCTTCCAAAAAACCCTCCCCAAACAGCACATGACGCAAAGAAAAAAAGAGGTGCAATGAGGCGCAATAAAAAAACCACGGTTAGGTGGTATATATTATAATAATAATACAATTATGGATGGACGGACTGCCTGCCGAGTTCCGACACAGAGGTAGCCACAGCCGTGAACTACCGCACTGTACACTGGTTGATAAAGAGATAGTAGTATACTCGTAACAACTAGTATGACACTATGACGGTATAAAGAAAGAAAAAAAAATACCACGGTTAGGTGGTATATATTATAATAATAATACAATTATGGATGGACGGACTGCCTGCCGACTGCCGACACAGAGGTAGCCACAGCCGTGAACTACCGCACTGTACACTGGTTGATAAAGAGATAGTAGTATACTCGTAACAACTAGTATGACACTATGACGACGGTATAAAGAATGAAAAAAAAACCACGGTTAGGTGGTATATATTATAATAATAATACAATTATGGATGGACGGACTGCCTGCCGACTGCCGACACAGAGGTAGCCACAGCCGTGAACTACCGCACTGTACACTGGTTGATAAAGAGATAGTAGTATACTCGTAACAACTAGTATGACACTATGACGGTATAAAGAATGAAAAAAAAACCACGGTTAGGTGGTATATATTATAATAATAATACAATTATGGATGGACGGACTGCCTGCCGACTGCCGACACAGAGGTAGCCACAGCCGTGAACTACCGCACTGTACACTGGTTGATAAAGAGATAGTAGTATACTCGTAACAATTAGGATGACACTATGACGGTATAAAGAATGAAAAAAAAACCACGGTTAGGTGGTAGGTATATAATAATAAATAATACAATTCTGGTCGGACGGACTGCCTGCCGTGTGCCGACACAGAGGTAGCCACAGCCGTGAACTACCGCACTGTACACTGGTTGATAAAGAGATAGTAGTATACTCGTAACAATTAGGATGACACTATGACGGTATAAAGAATGAAAAAAAAACCACGGTTAGGTGGTAGGTATATAATAATAAATAATACAATTCTGGTCGGACGGACTGCCTGCCGTGTGCCGACACAGAGGTAGCCACAGCCGTGAACTACCGCACTGTACACTGGTTGATAAAGAGATAGTAGTATACTCGTAACAATTAGGATGACACTATGACGGTATAAAGAATGAAAAAAAAACCACGGTTAGGTGGTAGGTATATAATAATAAATAATACAATTCTGGTCGGACGGACTGCCTGCCGTGTGCCGACACAGAGGTAGCCACAGCCGTGAACTACCGCACTGTACACTGGTTGATAAAGAGATAGTAGTATACTCGTAACAATTAGGATGACACTATGACGGTATAAAGAATGAAAAAAAAACCACGGTTAGGTGGTAGGTATATAATAATAAATAATACAATTCTGGTCGGACGGACTGCCTGCCGTGTGCCGACACAGAGGTAGCCACAGCCGTGAACTACCGCACTGTACACTGGTTGATAAAGAGATAGTAGTATACTCGTAACAATTAGGATGACACTATGACGGTATAAAGAATGAAAAAAAAACCACGGTTAGGTGGTAGGTATATAATAATAAATAATACAATTCTGGTCGGACGGACTGCCTGCCGTGTGCCGACACAGAGGTAGCCACAGCCGTGAACTACCGCACTGTACTGTGTCTGCTGCTAATATAGACTGGTTGATATTTAAAGAGATATTAGTAGTATACAACAATACTATACTGGTGGTCAGGCACTGGTCACCACTCCTGCAGCAAAAGTGTGCACTGTTAATTAATATAATTGTACTCCTGGCTCCTGCTAACAACCTGCAGTGCTCCCCAGTCTCCCCCACAATTAATTATAAGCTTTTAATTTATACATTGATGACTGTGCAGCACACTGGGCTGAGCTGAGTGCACACAGACTGAGTCACACTGTGTGACTGACTGTGCTGTGTATCGTTTTTTTTTTCAGGCAGAGAACGGATATAGCAGAGAGAAGTGAACGGATATATTATATTAAATAAAAGTTAACTAGCAACTGCACTGGTCACTGACTGTGGTAAACTAACTCTGTCTGCGACTCTGCACAATCTCTCTCTATCTAATCTATCTATCTCTATTCTAATGGAGAGGACGCCAGACACGTCCTCTCCCTATCAATCTCAATGCACGAGTGAAAATGGCGGCGACGCGCGGCTCCTTATATAGAATCCGAGTCTCGCGATAGAATCCGAGCCTCGCGAGAATCCGACAGCGTCATGATGACGTTCGGGCGCGCTCGGGTTAACCGAGCAAGGCGGGAAGATCCGAGTCGCTCGGACCCGTGGAAAAAAAAGTGAAGTTCGTGCGGGTTCGGATTCAAAGAAACCGAACCCGCTCATCTCTAGAAGCAACGTGCTTAATTAAAAATTCCAGTTCTTCATTCACGTATTTTTTTTAAATCAGCAGGTAAAGCTGGGTAATGGGCAGGATGTAATAGAGTCTGAGTTCACCGGACGTCGGTGATGCCAGTTGAGCTCAGACCTTTTTTCTAAAGGGGCAATCATTTACAAGGCATGGACTCTATTACATCCTGCCCAATATTTGGGATTTATAACAACACAAACTAGGTCAGCAGACCCAGGGTTTCCTCTGGAAAACATCTTTTTAGGTTTCCAATTAAAGCATCAACAAACTGATGCTTGAAATTGTCAGTACAGAATGTTTTGGGAACAGGACACTCCGCTAGGGTCATTTTTCTCATATACACTTCCAAATTGACACAGACAGCCTTCATATTTGAATTCATGTAGCCACTGAGAAATACTTGCCTACTCTCTCAGAAGTTGTGGGGATCTCCTAATTTTTTGTGTAGTCCCCTGCACCACCAGGAGAGTAGGCATATCTCACATATTACACCTGTTACTAGAGAAGTAGGCACGATGAGAAGATAATGCAGGAAATCTCAGGTCCATAGGGAGGGGGTGTGGCTAAATGATTCAAATTGGCTCATGTTAGTCCCACCCCCTCTCCACCAAGCTATGAATCACTGCATAACAGGTGCAGAGCCAGCTCCGTCTCCCATAGCTGTTAGCTGCAACTCCTCTTTAGGAGATAAGTAATGTTTGTAAGTATGCCCTGACAGTTTTTTCAACTCTCTATTACAGAGATTTTCAACCTTTTACAACTCGCGGCACACTGAATAAGATTTAAATATTGCCAAGGCACACTCAAATATAATGGTGATGCATGGTGCAGTTGCGTGTCCTAGGATGACATATCGCAGCTTCTCAATAGGTAACGCATCTGAGAAAGCCAGAAGAGCCCAACACTGCCCAGGCACAAAATTAGAACTGGCTCTGCAATCACTAAACCCACCAGTATTGATCGTTCCAGGGCCTCAGTAGCGGCAAAACACTGATGGGCCTGGCTGTGCTTCTATGGTGGCACACCTGGAGACTGCTCAGGGCACACTAGTGTGCCACGGCACAGTGGTTGAAAAACTGTGCTCTATTACATACATGCAACTGTTGTTTTTTTAATTTTTAAAAAAACATATTATTTCTTTAAGGCTTTAAAATATTCAAAATGATGGAAAAAAAGATCAGGAAAACTAGGTACTGTACTTTCATTTTTACATGTAGCCCTTTGGCTTTAACACCACTGACACCCCTGTTTTTATTGGCAAGTGTTCTAAAGTTGTAATCAGTACTGGATAAAACAGCACTAACTTATTCACAGAAGCTCAACCTTCGATTTTTTTTTTTTTTTTTACTTTAATGTCTGTGCTTACTTTATCTGGTATACGTTAAATATGCCAGCTGTAGGGATCCTGGCATTGGTATTCCGGCGTTGGTATCGGAATACCAATGCTACATTACTATTCCCACTCCTGGGTATCCACAATACCAATAGAGTGGGAATAGATAACAAACAAAATAGCAGCGCTAGAATCAAAAAAAATTAAATGTGAATTCAACACAACGATATATATCACTAGGAACAAATGGAGATGAATGAACTGAAAAGAAAAGGTACCAAATTATTTATTGACATGAATAATTAAAAGTGCACAGCATTGCCGAAGCAATATAAAATTGATAAATGATATAAAATCAATATACTGATCACCGGGGAGCTATTTTGTGTATGTCCGTTCCTTAGTTAGTGTGGACGTCAGATGATAGGATCAGAATAAACATTGGAACTGATGGCACAGTTCTGTTGGTGATAGTTACCACAATAATTACCGCTGGAGGAAAAAAAGGAGTCCTCTGAATAACGTCCCTTTAGATGGATGGGATCTTTGGGGTCCTTAATCCTCACCAGATTGCGGATTCCTCACAGCTGAGTTGGTAATTGCGGTGTCATCAATGTGCTGGAATGGATCATCTGATCATCTGGTAGTAGTAGTCCACTAAAGGTCCGGATACGTCTCATGCAGCTTCCCAATAGTAGGTGATCTGGAATGGCTAACGCGTTTCGCTGCAGAGCCTGCAGCTTTTTCAAAGGTGATCTGGTCAGTCCCAAGGTTGCCATATTTATACCTTAAAATGGCTGCTGATTGGTCCACACCTGTTCAGTCCACTCATCTCCAATTAATTGTTCCAATTCACAAAACACAAACATTTTGAGTTCATAATGTATTAAAAACAGAACATTTTCATAATACATAATTGATTACATATTTCTATATCTCTATAATCAGATTTATAGTGATTTTTTGTTCTTTTTGTGTATATAAATCACATCCAGGTTATTGTAACAGTGGTTTAATTCCAGGTCATATCACACTGTTGCCTAGCAACCATATTAAACATGTTATCATCTTTAATGATCTTAAGCTTTATAATATATATTTCATCTAAGTTTAGTTTTATCTTAGTTAATCCTTATTTTTTATTGTTTACTGCTTGTTTTTATTCTCTACTGTGGCAGTATTTGTAGTATCGTTTTGTCTGAATACATTATCTCTTTAGAAAACGTCACTTCCGGTTATAACAAAAGCTCATACCACACTATTAGCTGAAGCAATATCTCCAGTTATTCCTCCAGATCTCTCTCCCGACTCATATAAATGTCTGGAGTCCGGGGTCACGTCCGCGATTGCTGTCTATGGGAGGCGACCGCATTTGTATACAAATTGCGTCACTTCCGGTCGCGGAGAAAATCCCCGGTCCGTGTCTAGGCAACCGTATACAAGTGGCTGTTGCTAGGTCACGGACCGTCGTGGGGGATTTCTATTTTCAAGCCTGCATATTGCCGGAAGGGATGGAGAATAAATTGCATCTCTTCCGGTTACGGCAAAAAACACCTGATCCGTGTCTAGGCAACCATAAACAAGTGGTTGTTGCTAGATCACGGACCATCTTAGGGGAGTCCCCATGTTTTGGCATGTGAAACACATCACTTCCTGGTTACGGAGATTACTCTTAGTCTACAACTAAGCAACCATAAACAAATGGCTATCTCAACTCTATTGTTAAGAGGACCCAGTAATGAAGATCTCTTTATAATTCTCTTTCTGTTGGATTATAATAAAAATATATATATACATAATTAGGAAACCTGTTGTTATAAGGATAAGAGAGGAGGGGTGAGGGAGGAGAGGGATGAATTATTTTGAAACGGAATATAGATCATTTTAAATTATCATATTTAGTTCTATCAACTCATTGAGTACATCTGGAAATATGATATTTATTTTAAACTGGGGAAGTCCCCATTTGTAGGCATAAAAAATGTCAAAAGAGATGGGGAACACATCACTTCCTGGTTACGGAGGTTACTCTCAATCCGTAACTAGACAGCCATAAAGACAATTGGCTATCTAAACCCTATTACTAAGAGGACACTGTATTAAGGATCTGTTTATATAGTTCTAATTCTAATGAATTATAATAGGGATATAATTAGGAAACTAAATGACCTATATGTAGTGTAAAAGTACAGACATCAGCAAAAAAAGGGGGGGGGGGGGGAGGGGAGAAGGGGGAGGGGGGAAGGGGGAGTGGGAGGGTGGGGGGGGGGGAGGGGAAGAGGGTAGGATGGAAGGATGAATTAATTTTTAAAACAGAATATAAATCATATATTAAATTATCATATTTAATTCTATCGACTCATTGAGTCCATCTGGGAATATGGTGTTCATTTTAAACATCCATAGGGCCTCTTGTTTACATAACTTTTTGTATCTATCTCCTCCTCGTAAAGTTTTTGAAATGTGTTCTAAACCAAGAAGTTTTAAACCTGTTGGATTTCCCTGGTGATATATACTGAAGTGTTTAGTAGAGATGAGCGGGTTCGGTTTCTCTGAATCCGAACCCGCACGAACTTCATGTTTTTTTCACGGGTCCGAGCAGACTCGGATCTTCCCGCCTTGCTCGGTTAATCCGAGCGCGCCCGAACGTCATCATGACGCTGTCGGATTCTCGCGAGACTCGGATTCTATATTAGGAGCCGCGCGTCGCCGCCATTTTCACACGTGCATTGAGATTGATAGGGAGAGGACGTGGCTGGCGTCCTCTCCATTTAGATTAGGGTTGAGAGAGAGAGAGAGAGATTGACCTGAGGCTGTGATACTGTAGAAGAGAGTGCAGAGTTTAGTGACTGACGACCACAGTGACCACCAGACAGTGCAGTTGTTTGTTTTATTTAATATATCCGTTCTCTGCCTGAAAAAAACGATACACACAGTGACTCAGTCACATACCATATCTGTGTGCACTGCTCAGCCCAGTGTGCTGCATCAATGTATATATATATCTGACTGTGCTCAGCTCACACAGCTTATAATTGTGGGGGAGACTGGGGAGCACTGCAGTGCCAGTTATAGGTTATAGCAGGAGCCAGGAGTACATAATATTATATTAAAATTAAACAGTGCACACTTTTGCTGCAGGAGTGCCACTGCCAGTGTGACTAGTGACCAGTGACCTGACCACCAGTATATATAATATTAGTAGTATACTATCTCTTTATCAACCAGTCTATATTAGCAGCAGACACAGTACAGTGCGGTAGTTCACGGCTGTGGCTACCTCTGTGTCGGCACTCGGCAGCCCGTCCATAATTGTATATACCACCTAACCGTGGTTTTTTTTTCTTTCTTTATAGTCATACTAGTTACGAGTATA
This sequence comes from Pseudophryne corroboree, assembly GCF_028390025.1. Taxonomy (NCBI): domain Eukaryota; kingdom Metazoa; phylum Chordata; class Amphibia; order Anura; family Myobatrachidae; genus Pseudophryne; species Pseudophryne corroboree. The sequence continues at coordinate 958,716,941 of NC_086444.1, read as the reverse complement.
CTATCTCTTTATCAACCAGTCTATATTAGCAGCAGACACAGTACAGTGCGGTAGTTCACGGCTGTGGCTACCTCTGTGTCGGCACTCGGCAGCCCGTCCATAATTGTATATACCACCTAACCGTGGTTTTTTTTTCTTTCTTTATACATACATACTAGTTACGAGTATACTATCTCTTTATCAACCAGTCTATATTAGCAGCAGACACAGTACAGTGCGGTAGTTCACGGCTGTGGCTACCTCTGTGTCGGCACTCGGCAGCCCGTCCATAGTTGTATATACCACCTAACCGTGGTTTTTTTTTCTTTCTTTATACATACATACTAGTTACGAGTATACTATCTCTTTATCAACCAGTCTATATATTAGCAGCAGACACAGTACAGTGCGGTAGTTCACGGCTGTGGCTACCTCTGTGTCGGCACTCGGCAGCCCGTCCATAATTGTATATACCACCTAACCGTGGTTTTTTTTTCTTTCTTTATACATACATACTAGTTACGAGTATACTATCTCTTTATCAACCAGTCTATATATTAGCAGCAGACACAGTACAGTGCGGTAGTTCACGGCTGTGGCTACCTCTGTGTCGGCACTCGGCAGCCCGTCCATAATTGTATATACCACCTAACCGTGTTTTTTTTTTCTTTCTTTATACATACATACTAGTTACGAGTATACTATCTCTTTATCAACCAGTCTATATTAGCAGCAGACACAGTACAGTGCGGTAGTTCACGGCTGTGGCTACCTCTGTGTCGGCACTCGGCAGCCCGTCCATAATTGTATATACCACCTAACCGTGGTTTTTTTTTCTTTCTTTATACATACATACTAGTTACGAGTATACTATCTCTTTATCAACCAGTCTATATATTAGCAGCAGACACAGTACAGTGCGGTAGTTCACGGCTGTGGCTACCTCTGTGTCGGCACTCGGCAGCCCGTCCATAATTGTATATACCACCTAACCGTGGTTTTTTTTTCTTTCTTTATACATACATACTAGTTACGAGTATACTATCTCTTTATCAACCAGTCTATATATTAGCAGCAGACACAGTACAGTGCGGTAGTTCACGGCTGTGGCTACCTCTGTGTCGGCACTCGGCAGCCCGTCCATAATTGTATATACCACCTAACCGTGTTTTTTTTTTCTTTCTTTATAGTCATACTAGTTACGAGTATACTATCTATTTATCAACCAGTCTATATTAGCAGCAGACACAGTACAGTGCGGTAGTTCACGGCTGTGGCTACCTCTGTGTCGGCACTCGGCAGCCCGTCCATAATTGTATATACCACCTAACCGTGGTTTTTTTTTCTTTCTTTATACATACATACTAGTTACGAGTATACTATCTCTTTATCAACCAGTCTATATTAGCAGCAGACACAGTACAGTACGGTAGTTCACGGCTGTGTCTACCTCTGTGTCGGCACTCGGCAGCCCGTCCATAATTGTATATACCACCTAACCGTGGTTTTTTTTTCTTTCTTTATACATACATACTAGTTACGAGTATACTATCTCTTTATCAACCAGTCTATATATTAGCAGCAGACACAGTACAGTGCGGTAGTTCACGGCTGTGGCTACCTCTGTGTCGGCACTCGGCAGCCCGTCCATAATTGTATATACCACCTAACCGTGGTTTTTTTTTCTTCTTTATACATACATACTACTACGACATCTCTTTATCAACCAGTCTATATTAGCAGCAGACACAGTACAGTACGGTAGTTCACGGCTGTGGTTACCTCTGTGTCTGCACTCGGCAGGCAGTCCGTCCATAATTGTATACCACCTAACCGTGGTTTTTTTTTCTTTCTTCTTTATACATACATAGTTACATAGACATCTCTTTATCAACCAGTCTATATTAGCAGCAGACACAGTACAGTACGGTAGTTCACGGCTGTGGCTACCTCTGTGTCTGCACTCGGCAGGCAGTCCGTCCATAATTGTATACCACCTAACCGTGGTTTTTTTTTCTTTCTTCTTTATACATACATAGTTACATAGACATCTCTTTATCAACCAGTCTATATTAGCAGCAGACACAGTACAGTACGGTAGTTCACGGCTGTGGCTACCTCTGTGTCTGCACTCGGCAGGCAGTCCGTCCATAATTGTATACCACCTAACCGTGGTTTTTTTTTCTTTCTTCTTTATACATACATAGTTACATAGACATCTCTTTATCAACCAGTCTATATTAGCAGCAGACACAGTACAGTACGGTAGTTCACGGCTGTGGCTACCTCTGTGTCTGCACTCGGCAGGCAGTCCATAATTGTATACTAGTATCCATCTCCATTGTTTACCTGAGGTGCCTTTTAGTTGTGCCTATTAAAATATGGAGAACAAAAATGTTGAGGTTCCAAAATTAGGGAAAGATCAAGATCCACTTCCACCTCGTGCTGAAGCTGCTGCCACTAGTCATGGCCGAGACGATGAAATGCCAGCAACGTCGTCTGCCAAGGCCGATGCCCAATGTCATAGTACAGAGCATGTCAAATCCAAAACACCAAATATCAGAAAAAAAAGGACTCCAAAACCTAAAATAAAATTGTCGGAGGAGAAGCGTAAACTTGCCAATATGCCATTTACGACACGGAGTGGCAAGGAACGGCTGAGGCCCTGGCCTATGTTCATGGCTAGTGGTTCAGCTTCACATGAGGATGGAAGCACTCAGCCTCTCGCTAGAAAAATGAAAAGACTCAAGCTGGCAAAAGCAGCACAGCAAAGAACTGTGCATTCTTCGAAATCCCAAATCCACAAGGAGAGTCCAATTGTGTCGGTTGCGATGCCTGACCTTCCCAACACTGGACGTGAAGAGCATGCGCCTTCCATTTGCACGCCCCCTGCAAGTGCTGGAAGGAGCACCCGCAGTCCAGTTCCTGATAGTCAGATTGAAGATGTCAGTGTTGAAGTACACTAGGATGAGGAGGATATGGGTGTTGCTGGCGCTGGGGAGGAAATTGACCAGGAGGATTCTGATGGTGAGGTGGTTTGTTTAAGTCAGGCACCCGGGGAGACACCTGTTGTCCGTGGGAGGAATATGGCCGTTGACATGCCAGGTGAAAATACCAAAAAAAATCAGCTCTTCGGTGTGGAGGTATTTCACCAGAAATGCGGACAACAGGTGTCAAGCCGTGTGTTCCCTTTGCCAAGCTGTAATAAGTAGGGGTAAGGACGTTAACCACCTCGGAACATCCTCCCTTATATGTCACCTGCAGCGCATTCATAATAAGTCAGTGACAAGTTCAAAAACTTTGGGTGACAGCGGAAGCAGTCTACTGACCAGTAAATCCCTTCCTCTTGTAACCAAGCTCACGCAAACCACCCCACCAACTCCCTCAGTGTCAATTTCCTCCTTCCCCAGGAATGCCAATAGTCCTGCAGGCCATGTCACTGGCAATTCTGACGAGTCCTCTCCTGCCTGGGATTCCTCCGATGCATCCTTGCGTGTAACGCCTACTGCTGCTGGCGCTGCCGTTGTTGCCGCTGGGAGTCGATGGTCATCCCAGAGGGGAAGTCGTAAGCCCACTTGTACTACTTCCAGTAAGCAATTGACTGTTCAACAGTCCTTTGCGAGGAAGATGAAATATCACAGCAGTCATCCTACTGCAAAGCGGATAACTGAGGCCTTGGCATCCTGGGTGGTGAGAAACGTGGTTCCGGTATCCATCATTACTGCAGAGCCAACTAGAGACTTGTTGGAGGTACTGTGTCCCCGGTACCAAATACCATCTAGGTTCCATTTCTCTAGGCAGGCGATACCGAAAATGTACACAGACCTCAGAAAAAGAGTCACCAGTGTCCTAAAAAATGCAGCTGTACCCAATGTCCACTTAACCACGGACATGTGGACAAGTGGAGCAGGGCAGGGTCAGGACTATATGACTGTGACAGCCCACTGGGTAGATGTATGGACTCCCGCCGCAAGAACAGCAGCGGCGGCACCAGTAGCAGCATCTCGCAAACGCCAACTCTTTCCTAGGCAGGCTACGCTTTGTATCACCGGTTTCCAGAATAGGCACACAGCTGAAAACCTCTTACGGCAACTGAGGAAGATCATCGCGGAATGGCTTACCCCAATTGGACTCTCCTGTGGATTTGTGGCATCGGACAACGCCAGCAATATTGTGTGTGCATTAAATATGGGCAAATTCCAGCACGTCCCATGTTTTGCACATACCTTGAATTTGGTGGTGCAGAATTTTTTAAAAAACGACAGGGGCGTGCAAGAGATGCTGTCGGTGGCCAGAAGAATTGCGGGACACTTTCGGCGTACAGGCACCACGTACAGAAGACTGGAGCACCACCAAAAACTACTGAACCTGCCCTGCCATCATCTGAAGCAAGAAGTGGTAACGAGGTGGAATTCAACCCTCTATATGCTTCAGAGGTTGGAGGAGCAGCAAAAGGCCATTCAAGCCTATACAATTGAGCACGATATAGTAGGTGGAATGCACCTGTCTCAAGCGCAGTGGAGAATGATTTCAACATTGTGCAAGGTTCTGATGCCCTTTGAACTTGCCACACGTGAAGTCAGTTCAGACACTGCCAGCCTGAGTCAGGTCATTCCCCTCATCAGGCTTTTGCAGAAGAAGCTGGAGACATTGAAGGAGGAGCTAACACGGAGCGATTCCGCTAGGCATGTGGGACTTGTGGATGGAGCCCTTAATTCGCTTAACAAGGATTCACGGGTGGTCAATCTGTTGAAATCAGAGCACTACATTTTGGCCACCGTGCTCGATCCTAGATTTAAAGCCTACCTTGGATCTCTCTTTCCGGCAGACACAAGTCTGCTGGGGTTCAAACACCTGCTGGTGACAAAATTGTCAAGTCAAGCGGAACGCGACCTGTCAACATCTCCTCCTTCACATTCTCCCGCAACTGGGGGTGCGAGGAAAAGGCTCAGAATTCCGAGCCCACCCGCTGGCGGTGATGCAGGGCAGTCTGGAGCGACTGCTGATGCTGACATCTGGTCCGGACTGAAGGACCTGACAACGATTACGGACATGTCGTCTACTGTCACTGCATATGATTCTCTCAACATTGATAGAATGGTGGAGGATTATATGAGTGACCGCATCCAAGTAGGCACGTCACACAGTCCGTACTTATACTGGCAGGAAAAAGAGGCAATTTGGAGGCCCTTGCACAAACTGGCTTTATTCTACCTAAGTTGCCCTCCCACAAGTGTGTACTCCGAAAGAGTGTTTAGTGCCGCCGCTCACCTTGTCAGCAATCGGCGTACGAGGTTACATCCAGAAAATGTGGAGAAGATGATGTTCATTAAAATGAATTATAATCAATTCCTCCGCGGAGACATTGACCAGCAGCAATTGCCTCCACAAAGTACACAGGGAGCTGAGATGGTGGATTCCAGTGGGGACGAATTGATAATCTGTGAGGAGGGGGATGTACACGGTGATATATCGGAGGGTGAAGATGAGGTGGACATCTTGCATCTGTAGAGCCAGTTTGTGCAAGGAGAGATTAATTGCTTCTTTTTTGGGGGGGGGTCCAAACCAACCCGTCATATCAGTCACAGTCGTGTGGCAGACCCTGTCACTGAAATGATGGGTTGGTTAAAGTGTGCATGTCCTGTTTATACAACATAAGGGTGGGTGGGAGGGCCCAAGGACAATTCCATCTTGCACCTCTTTTTTCTTTTCTTTTTCTTTGCATCATGTGCTGATTGGGGAGGGTTTTTTGGAAGGGACATCCTGCGTGACACTGCAGTGCCACTCCTAAATGGGCCCGGTGTTTGTGTCGGCCACTAGGGTCGCTAATCTTACTCACACAGTCAGCTACCTCATTGCGCCTCTTTTTTTCTTTGCGTCATGTGCTGTTTGGGGAGGGTTTTTTGGAAGGGCATCCTGCGTGACACTGCAGTGCCACTCCTAGATGGGCCCGGTGTTTGTGTCGGCCACTAGGGTCGCTAATCTTACTCACACAGCTACCTCATTGCGCCTCTTTTTTTCTGTGCGTCATGTGCTGTTTGGGGAGGGTTTTTTGGAAGGGCCATCCTGCGTGACACTGCAGTGCCACTCCTAGATGGGCCCGGTGTTTGTGTCGGCCACTTGGGTCGCTTATCTTACTCACACAGCGACCTCGGTGCAAATTTTAGGACTAAAAATAATATTGTGAGGTGTGAGGTATTCAGAATAGACTGAAAATGAGTGTAAATTATGGTTTTTGAGGTTAATAATACTTTGGGATCAAAATGACCCCCAAATTCTATGATTTAAGCTGTTTTTTAGTGTTTTTTGAAAAAAACACCCGAATCCAAAACACACCCGAATCCGACAAAAAAAATTCGGTGAGGTTTTGCCAAAACGCGTTCGAACCCAAAACACGGCCGCGGAACCGAACCCAAAACCAAAACACAAAACCCGAAAAATTTCAGGCGCTCATCTCTAGTGTTTAGATACACTGTGTGTCTGCACTTTTTTTATTATATTTCTGCGATGTTCTAAGAATCGTGTTTTTAGAGTCCGTGTCGTGCGACCTATATATTTTTTGTTGCAACTACAACTAAGTAGTATAGATCACATAGGGGGTCTCACAATTAATGAATTGTTTAATTTCATAGAACTTTCCTGGCTCATCTAGCTGAATCTTGTGAATTTTATTTTGAATAAAATCGCAAGTAATACACCTATTTTTTCCACATTTGTAACATCCCTGTGGCAATCGCAGCACACCACCAAGCACGCAGCAAGGTGATTGAAAGGGGACTCTTTGCCCTCGCCGGCATCCTGGCCACCGGTATATCATACTGAACCCCTTTATCTCATGCAAGACTGATTTCCTAGCACACAGGTACTCAAACTCCCCACACAGTGCATGTTTTGCAGGTAACCCAGCAGGTGCACAGGTGTATTAATTACTAACACATTTTAAAAGGTCCGAGGTGAAGAGACCTGCAACACATGCACTATGTAGGTTACTGAGTACCGAGTTTAAGAACATGTGCCCTAATGGAACAATTATACATTTGTGACAAGTGTCAGTTCTATTTAACCTATGCAATATTTTTGGCTGCCTGAGAGGGTTGAGTACAAAATCCTGACAGATCCTGGTAAGTATTTGAACCATACCCGTCCCCTCCTTCAACCAAACTCTAACCCCCCCTCGCTGCCTAACCCTAACCCCCTCTGCAACCTAACCCTAACCTCCCCTTGCAGCCTAACCCTAAGCCTCCCACTAGTGCCAAACCCTAACTCCAACCCCATTACTTAACTTCAGGAGCCGTCACGATTCTGACTGTTGGGACTCCGCTGATGGTCTTCTGACTGTTGGGATCCCGACTGCCAGGATCCTGATCATATTCTGTCTGAGAGAGGGATAACAACACTCTATGCGCACCAGAGTATATTCAAATCAAATGTATTGCACCTTCCTGTATCAGCGTTACCCCTATACCATTTTGTATTCCTGTCCTGACATAATCTGTGCCTAGGTCCATCACCTTATGCAGATCAATATCACGTTTTATTACAGTATTAAGTATGCAACAATTGTATTAGCTGTACCATCCTCAATAGTAGCAATATCCGCTAGTGTTATTTTCCCAAAGCCCTTGCTGGTAACACAAGTAATATGTATAATTAGCTTTTTGTAGTTTGCTTCAGTATAGTACAGGATTCATTGCAGATTGTTCCAAAGACTGCAGATTTTTCAAGTTTTTCTTTCAGATTTTCAGAAAGAGATTTTGTCATTTGTGAGTCATGGGAATAGTGCTGGCAACCCCTTTATGAAACTGATACCATTTGTTTTTTGTTAGGATCAAAATTTCATTTTATTCAGATTGTATGAAAGTTAGTGTGAAAGATGTAAGCAATTAACATATGACAGAACCACTGCAGCATGTCACTGAGCACTTTAACTACAAAAGCTATAACAGAAAAAAGACACTAACCACCTGCAGCTCTACCAGGGACCAACATTGTGTTTCTGGAACATGTTGGTCATTCAGTAAACTGTTCTTAATTGTCTTTTTCAGTTTCATCAGTATTTGAGTGGTAGTTTTCAACAGCATGTATAAAGACTTGCTGTTCTTGCACAACTGAAATTGTTTTCAACTGTTGTCCAGGTGCCTCATCTATTCCATCAGCATTTACATATTTCTGTGAAGTGCTACTAGGAAAATTCTTGCAGCCACTTGTAAGTTAATTTTTCTTTGTTACTTTACAACAGAGAACATTTTGTTGGGTGTGATGTGTGTGCAGGTATTATTTACAGGGTTCTATAAGCACACACCAGCAGATGACTCAAATGGGTTGGGTTTGATTTGCCGGTGTTTGGGATGCCAGCAGTCAAAATACCAACCACGGCATCCCAATGATCGGAATCCCGACAGGGAAAGGTAAGTATACTTACCTCCCCCCCCTGGCCTGCTAACCCTAACCCCCTCCCCACAGCCTAAACCTAACCCCCAACCACACACACTCTAACCCTACTCCTCGATGGTGTAGCCTAAACCTACCCCCCCCCAACAGACTAACCCTAACCCTTGGCGGTGTTGCCTAAACCTATGTTCGCCTCCCCGCAACCCAAACCTAACCCTCCCCCCAGCAGCCTAACCCTAACCCTCCTGGGAGGTGCTGAACCCTAACCCCCCTCCATGCAGCCTAAACCTAACCCCCCCCCCCCAGGGCTGCAGCCTACTGCTAACCCTCCCCCACAGCCAAAACCTAACCTCCCCCCCACACAGCTTACCTGTCCTGCATCCCGATAGATTGTTGTTCAGCATCTTGGCTGCCGGGATTCCGACGCCGGGATCGTGAACCTATTTGGCAGGATTCCGGTATCAGTATTTTGACTGCTGGAATCCCGACAGCATGGATCCTAACCAGATGCCACTCAAACAATGAATAGCCCAGTTACTTAAGCAGTAGTGTTGGTTTATTGAAGTACTATATAACAGGTACAGCCGTAACACCTTTATGCACTTTTCATGGAATGAAGCTTTGAATAAAGTGGGTTTCTAATAAGCTCACTTGCCGGTGAAAGTATGCTGTTTCTGGTAATGGTGTAGGGATGCTGGAACAACTTCATGTGCAGGTCTCCCTGGAGCTAAGCATGGAGACTAGTGCAGCACATCAGCAGTAGCACATCAGATTGGAGGACAGAACTCCTTGGTCCTACTATTCAGCATGTATGCATATGCAAAGCATACTGCTTTTTAACACATTTAACCATCTTTGTACTCTAACCATGGAAATTCACTTATTAATTTTTCATTATTCTTTTGACATTTTGCTATAGAGGATGTTGCAAATCTACAAATGAAGGGAGTATATATATGCAGTGCCCCCAGAATTTTGCCTTGGATGGTTCCTATGTGGGCAGGATGAACTACATGCGGGTATATCTTGCTATTACACACATTTCAGTTTTCCCATATATGCCTCGGGTCCATGTATGCCTCATCTCCCACAGCATAACCTTCATCATGCTCCCAACATGGTTGCCTTACCTGGTATACCTGTGGATTAGATTAAAAATTATGGTTTTGTTGGGATATTACCACTAGCGCTTAGGACGCTGCAACCAATTTTGTGTCATCTCTTGTGGGCATTTTTAGTAAATGGTGTGCTCTGTACCTGTCTCCTCATGCATAGTATCTCATGGGAGCATCCTCTAGTGTTCAGGTGTGGTATGCGTGACCGGCGGTCAGGAAACTGCCGGTCAGTATACCGACACCGGGATCCCGGCAGCGGAATCCCGGCGGTGGGTGGCGAGTGCAGCAAGCCCCTCGTGGACTCGCTGCGCTCGCCATGCTGCAGGCTAAAGTCGCCAGAGGTTCAATTCCTACGCTGTGGGTGTCGTGGACACAAACGAGTAGGAATAGTCCCTGTTGGTCGGCATGCCGACCGTCGGGATTGTGAGGAGGTGGGATGTAGGGGGAGGTTATGTGAATGTCGGTCTCCTGACCGCCAGTCACATAACTATATCCCCTAGTATTCATCCCTCTAGCATCTGTGTCTCAGGGAGGCGGAGCTATGACACAGAGCTCCAACATCTTAGTATGTGTGAGCATACCGCATGTACCGCGCTGCCGGAGTAAACAGAAAGCCGGGCGGTGCATTACTTCTCACAGCGGGAGTCCTCCATCCCTTACCACCGGAGCCATCCCCTGCTGTCATACCGCAGCCACATCAGCATGATAAGTACTGCCAATACACTGTGTTACACTATATGTAATAAGGGGCCAATTGCCGACTATTGCAGCATACCCAAGTCACCTGTGTGTATTACAAATTAACCTGCTGTCTATTAACTCATTAAGTGTGTGGACTAACGTCACTACATCAAGATCTGCAATACTCTGTCAACAGGCATGACCTATTCCACCCAGGGTAATCCTACGTAGTGTGCCCGAGATGGATTCCTCACCTGGTACCTTACATGGGTGGAACATATAACCCGTAGAAGTTATAACCCACAATGTCTACACAAACACTGCATAATGCTTATTGTGTGCTCTAGGTTTAGTTGGTCTTAATTATTTTGGAATGTTTTTCAATTGGCTGTAATTCTAATGAGTTTGTAGTGTACAATGTACCATGTTTTTGATATATTGTAAAGTGACTTTGAGTCCTGCTGGAGAAAAGCGCTACATAAATAAATGATTATTATTATTACTATTATTATCATTATAGCGCGTACTGTAAGTATGTTAACTGACCACTAAAAAATACTTTGTGATTATCAGACAAAAACCATTAAAATGACACATAATTTGATAGAGCGATGTGATTGTGACAGAGTGTTTAATGAAGCTAGGAAGGGGGAGATAAAGATTTTAGTGCCCTACTCCCTTTCCCACGATTTTTACAATTGTGCATTAGTTGGGGGTGGGAATCATTGCACTTCCAACACTATGTATCATCAAACCCCACATCCTTCCTTGATTCAAAACACAGGTAAGTCCTCCTCTTTTGATCTTCTGCAATGCTTAGGATGAGTGCGAAACATCTTTAGCCCTTTTCTTGTTTATTTAGAAGACAAGTCACACTCATTCTTAGTACGGTATCGGTATATTGACGGCCAGCATCCCGTCCACCGGTAAATCATACCAAATCCCTTAGTACAGGCATTCCCAACCACGGTCCTCAAGGCACACCAACAGTGCAGGTTTTAGTGATATCCAGGCTTCAGCACAGATGGTTAAATCAAAATAACTGAGCTACTAATTAAGTAACCTGTGCTGAATTCTGGATATCACTAAATCCTGCAATGTTAGTGTGCCTTGAATACCGTGGTTGGGAATGCCTGCCTTAGTACATAAGTGCTTAAACTTTGATTCTGTTTTGTGCTTGTTATGCCTCCCCTGTGCAATATGGTTTTACCAAGGTGCAAACTTTTATGTTTTTGCTTTGCTCCTAACTCAAATTGATGCTCAATATCTATATTATAACTAACTGTATTTCATCGCGGTTGGCATACATTGGCATCAGGGAGATATCAAATCTAAAAACATATTTGAAATAAAGGTATAAATACCGCAGTTAGTAAATCTTTAAAAAGATACCTTTTGGGGATTAAAATATCTGCAAACATGTACAAAAGGTCAATGAGGTTACATACAATATGTAAAATCTGTACAATGGTACTGTATGAAAACTTTCTCATCTAGTATCATGTTATGGAAGACACATTTGTTCTTTTGGATTATCTTGCTTTTTAGTTTAATTGACCCTATGATATCAGTCCAACACTTAGGAAACATTTTCACACTCACACACAAAAAATATCAATATTATTACGTGATTTTTAATGAATATACTTTTTGCCAGTGTACAGATGTGTTCTAAATTCTAATAGCCAAATAGCCCCATGAGACACTACTAGCGTTGGGCGTCTTTTTTTGCTGAAATTGCATCTTAGTCACCACACAGCTACGAGGCACCAAGAGACTTGATATGTGACACTTGTACTGTATTTCTGTGTGTGACTGAGGAGAGGATTTACTAAGCAGTGATAAAAGTGGCGAAATGAGCCAGTGGAGAAGTTGCCCATGGCAACCAATCAGCAATGATGCAACAGTTATAATTTGCATACTATAAAATTATACAGAGCAGCTGATTGGTTGCCATGGGCAACTTCTCCACTGGATCACTTCTCAACTTTTATCACTGCTTAGTACATCTCCCTCTAAGTACCAGCCAATCAGCTCCTAACTGTCATTTTTCAAACCCAGCTTGTGACATGACATGGCAGTTTGGAGCTGATTGGCTGGTACTTTATCTCCGTCCACTTTATCTCCATCCAAGGCTTAGTAAATAGACCCCTGAGTCTCTGGATCTGCATACAAATGACTACTGTAGCAGCCGCAGCTTTTTCCAACACAAGTTCCGTACACAGACTCAGTCACACACAATATACAAGTGTTGCATATCAAATTAATCAGCACAGTCTGGTGGTGCATCCTTTTCACATTGTGTTGCAACTAAGATTAATTTTCAAGATTTTGTTGCACCTAAGATGCAAACAAGATGGCCAAAGTTAGCAGAATTGCACGGAACCCGGAAGCTCACTTATACCAGGTAACTCAAACTGCATGGCGTATTGAGGCTAGATGTATGAGGTCACATCTCATACCTCACAACTGCCTGGATTTACGCAGGACAGTCAAGTTTTTTGGGCACTGTCCTGCTGTCCCACCAGTGGGCCGCAGTGTCCTGTGGTGTTGAGGGGGGAGGGGCAGTTGGGAGGACCCCTGTCACTCGCTGCTGTTTAGCAGAGCAGAGGTGAATAGATGCATCTATTCACGGGAGAGAGGGAGAAGGAACATGGCAAGCTGTCTGTGGACATGCCCCAATAGTGACAAAAATGGGATGCGTGGCTCGCGACTGCAGCATTCCCACAAAGCCATGCCCCCTTTTGCTGAGGCCATGCCACCTTTTCAGACACACGCTTTGCCAGGCGCAGTAGTCCCGCCTTCAACATCCACAAAGTTGGGATGTATGACATCTGTATGGTTAAATGCTAATTTTCATTAAAGCTCCTGGTTGGCACAGAGAAGATACAGTATGCAGTGGTATGGCTGTTGTTCTGCTCTAATAACAGAAGTGTTGCCTAACACTTAAGCTATAATATATGCACTCATAATCACATTATTTGATGTAAGAATAAACCGAAATACTGGGGGTAATTCCAAGTTGATCGCAGCAGGAATTTTTGTTAGCAGTTGAGCAAAACCATGTGCACTTCAGGGGAGGCAGATTTAACATGTGCAGAGAGAGTTAGATTTGGGTGTGGTGAGTTCAATCAGCAATCTAAATTGCAGTGTATAAATAAAGTAGCCAGTATTTACCCTGCACAGATACAAAATAACCCACCTAAATCTAACTCTCTCTGCACATGTTATATCTGCCCCCCCTGCAGTGCACATGGGCCCTCATTCCGAGTTGTTCGCTCGCTAGCCGCTTTTTGCAGCAGTGCACATGCTAAGCCGCCGCCCTCTGGGAGTGAATCTTAGCTTAGCAGAATTGCGAACGAAGTATTCGCAATATTGCGAATAGACATTTCTTAGCAGTTTCTGAGTAGCTAGGGACTTACTCTGCCACTGCGATCAGTTCAGTCAGTTTCGTTCCTGGTTTGACGTCACAAACACACCCAGCGTTCGCCCAGACACTCCCCCGTTTCTCCAGCCACTCCCGCGTTTTTCCCAGAAACGGCAGCGTTTTTTCACACACTCCCATAAAACGGGCAGTTTCCGCCCAGAAACACCCACTTCCTGTCAATCACACTACGATCACCAGAACGATTAAAAAACCTCGTAATGCCGTGAGTAAAATACCAAACTTCTTAGCAAATTTACTTGGCGCAGCCGCAGTGCGAACATTGCGCATGCGCAGTTTGCGGAAAATCGCACGGATGCGAAGAAAATTAACGAGCGAACAACTCGGAATGAGGGCCATGGTTTTGCCCAACTGCTAAAAAATTTCCTGCTGCAATCAACTTGGAATTACCCCCACTGTACAGTATGTTTCAGTTTAAAATTCGATTAGGATTGCAGACTACCAAACTTCATTGTAGTATCACTGTATATTTCTGTTCTGAACACTTTATATCCATCAGTTCAATTACTATGTTTATCTTTTTTAGAACTTTCATTGTCATGGCATTCAAATTGTGCATGTAAAACACTATTTTCAGATATAATAAAGTATAAAGAGCAAACTATTTTAGTACAAACTAATTGCAAGAAATGACATGTGGTACATGAACTAATTAAAGGTTTTCTTCACACTCTCTGCTGTGTAGTTAGATCCCCAAGGTTGGTGATGTATTTTAAAACAAAATGTCCTATCATTCTGTACAGTCGCATGTAACTTTATTATAATAATTTTCCATGGTTTAAAACTTTGCTAGCTGGCATGTACAGCATTTTTTGAGCATGAATTAATGGTGATAGTGGAATGCTGCAACTTTTACAATCAAGTTAAACAAAAATAAAAGGCCTGTCACAAACTGGATCAAAGCTCTATCTCAACAGTTAATGTTACCCAGTCTCAAACTATGACAGGCTGCAAGGTAGGGGGCCCTGTTTGCAGCACTTGTCAATTATCTGTTTTAATTACTTTCACTTGCAGCTTCCCTTCATTTTTGAAGCCCGGCATTTCCTGACTGCCCCTGTCTCCTACCCCCACCCCTTACGTCGCTAATACCTATACAGCATTCATGGACTTGAATTGATAGCTCTTTGTTGTTCAGTCGCGCTATCTTTTATTACATTTCGGGATGCTGACGGGCCCTGGATTCAAACCCATTGTCTATGGCATTACAGTCGGACACTGTATTCATTGAGCTATCTGCATAGTAAGTTAGAGAATTAAAAACTAGAGAGTTCTAACTATTTGAAGATTACCTTTTACTTTCTGAAGGGGTGAACAGCAGTATGGGTGGGCAGATCTACGTAGTGTCTGCCTGCAAGTGATCGGATGTGTGGCTGCACACTGCAGGGATCTGCTCGGTTGTGGGGCTGGTTATTTTTTTATGGTTTACAGGTAGCTTCATAAAGTTATATAGTTCACATAGAAACCTCATAGTTTTTATGCAGGATCAAGTGGTTCGGTGGGTGTGGTATTTGGATGGGATGCAGCAGGTTGTGGGCTTGAGTCCTGGGTGTGACAGTATATTGAAATGTGTTATTTAATGAGGAGTATTGTGGCTAAATGGCGGCAAGCTCTTAGGTTGAGTGCATGAATAAAGAGTGTTTGTGTCCAAATCTATCTATATATATATATATATATATATATATATATATAATGTGGGAAGGGACATTATAGCATGGTCTGTCTCTGGGATCAATTTTGTCATGCCCCTTCCCCATGAGGCACGCGCCTATTGGAAAAAAGGGAGGGGGGTGCCAATTCTCTTTCTGGCACAGGGCACCAGAAAGTCTAATTACAGCTCTGGCTTCTCTATTTCTAAGAGTTATATTTTATTCTTTGTGACCACAAGAAATTGTTTCAGATTAAGGATCTAGTTTACTTCTAAATTCTGGAGAGCCCTTTACATTGGGATTAAACCCAATTATTTTACAATGCACCATCAGTGCCAGATTAAAGGTACACATGGGCTTGGAGCTGAAATTGGTGAAGGCCCATTGTGTGCCGCAACAAGGGATATCTCCAGCACAATGGGGGTTTACTAATGATGGGGAGGGGGGGTTGTGATGGGGAGGGGGGGGGTGCACACACACAAATATATATTTCCTGCTTTCAGCAGTCCTATGAGCAGCAGCCATGTGCTTATTGTAATGGGAGGCCTGGAACTGCAGATCTACCAATTGTTAATCTAGCCCTGCATACCACCCTCCTTCCAACAGGTCTATCTAGACTTGGAAAAGTACCTTAGAATGTTTATTTCCTACTGACTTGGACAATGGGTAAATCTAAACCTTACTTACCTACTCTTCCAGAACCTGTGGGAGGCTCTCAATTTTTTTGGGTAGTCCCCGGCACCCCTGGAAGAACTGTTTTTCTCCATACTGCAAACTTCCTAGTGATGAGAGCAGGATAGGGACAATAATGCCGGTATTTGTGGGTCTGTATGGAGGGCCAGTACCAATGTGACATGTTTCTATGATAATTATGTCAATTGGCTGTGCTCCATCTTCATACTAATTTGATTTGCAGCATTCTACCTATGAGGGGGTGGGGCCTCATTATGCAAATTGTCCAACTTTGCACCCATCACCTGTCACTTGTATCCGGGCTTCTCCCGGAAAGGAGTTAATAAAAGCAGGTAAGTATAATCTAAACCCTTAAGGGGAATTTATCCAAAATAAACACTTTCATGAGTCTTCAAATATTACTGTTTTTGCTTATGGAGTTTATTCACAATCTACTCCCTCTTCCTTCCCATCCTCCTATTCCTAATAAGCTTTTCAAAGTTTCCTGCTGCTGCAATGCTTCAGCTGATAAGAAGAAGGAAGTAGCTCCCAAACTAAATCTTGGAAACAAAGTTTTGGTAGCAAAGTACCAATCATGAAATTAGCTTCTTCTTTCAGAAAACCACCAACCCTGTGAATTCCAGAGCTTTTTCTTATTTTGTTATTGAGACCACTGGTATTTAACCTCTTCTCTTCAACACATGGGAGTAGATGTAAGAAGTGTCAGTGTGGGGAGGGGGGAGCGATATCAGCACACAATATGTGCGCTTTACCACTTCCCCCCATGTATTACAGCCTCGGTGTGTGTACAATGACGCTTTGCGCCCCTGTCCATATTGACGCTGCTATATTACAGATAGCATGCCAATATGTGGAGGCAATGTAAGAATGGTCAGCAGAATTCTGATGTTTTTCCGTGTACCAGATCCAGCCTCTTAACTGTTTACGAATATAAGCATGTAATGTGGATTACTTTCTGTTAACCTTTTATGACTCCAAGCCTATGGCATGGGCTCTACTTTGGCTGACTATCCTTCAGTATATGATTCTGCACCATGCCATGTTTCTTACCACCCTCCCAGCTAGCCACATTTAGGGGGCAATTTAGGGGGTTGTGACAAGTTGGCTTCTCACAGTCAATACCATTCTGCCTTGCAGCGACTATGGTGAATACTGGAGGACTCATGCCTTCATGTAGGTATAACGTGGTAGGGTTAACTGTTCTCTCTCTCTCACTCTCTGGAGGCATTTTCCTTCAGTACAGTGGTACAATATATAAAGGAAGAACATACTCTTCTCTTATACAGTACGTGTCGTGCATTATGATAGAAAAATGAAGATGAGGAAGAATGCGGTATGCTTGATGTATGTGGATTTCCTAATAGTACAAATCTCAGAAGAGGGGTTGTTTTATAAATAGACTTTATGTAATACCAGTGAAATAAATAAAATATATATGTTGCAGTACAAAATACATAAAACAATGCAGAGGTTAATAAACAAAGGATCAGCACCTGGGGTTTCACGGGTCCGATGTTGCTGACATCTGCTAAAATAACCTACAGTGCAGTCAACTTAAAAAAAGTATCATGTTTTCACTCACAGCTGGATATGCTTAACCTAAAACACTATTTCACTATAAAGTAGTCACTAAAATATCACATTCAACCATATACAGTTACAGGAGGCTTTTGGAACAGAAGATTTTATTAGAAAGATGTGAAATATTTTCTACCTACAGTATACACAGCAGATTTCCTGTCTGTACACCCTCTGTGAGAAACCTCATCCAACATGTTTTATCCTCATTTGTCTGAGAACAATTGAAGACAGGTAAGGGAATAAAAGTTTGCACTCAAATGCACAAAATAAACAAAGTTCTCAAAAATGTTTATAGTATATATACTGTATATATGTATTTATATAATCTTTGCACGGGAGTTCGTGGCGTTACGCGTGGAGCACCCGTAGCAGATACGGTAAAAAGTTACAGGTCTATTCTTTTGTTTATTAAATTCTACACACCGGAGGTGCAATCCAATTTTTTATCCAATTGTCCGTTTGGGCGTTATTGTTCACGAAACGCAAGCCACGCATTGGTAATGATGTCATTATGTCGACCCCCTTTTCATCCCCCCCTTAGAGGAGGTTTATAAAAATTCTAATTATGTAGTTTTACCATTTCCCACCTGAATACCTATGTTAAATTTCAGCATCCTGGCCCTCATTCCGAGTTGTTTGCTCGCTAGCTGCTTTTAGCAGCATTGCACACGCTAGGCCACCGCCCTCTGGGAGTGAATCTTAGCTTAGCAGAATTGTGAATGAAAGATTAGCAGAACTGCTATAAAAATAATTCTTTGCAGTTTCTGAGTAGCTCCAGACCTACTCACAGATTGCGATCAGCTCAGTCCGTTTAGTTCCTGGTTTGACGTCACAAACACGCCCTGCGTTCGGCCAGCCACTCCCCCGTTTCTCCAGACACTCCCGTGTTTTTCCCTGACACGCCTGCGTTTTTTAGCACACTCCCGGAAAACGCTCAGTTACTACCCAGAAACGCCCCTTTCCTGTCAATCATTCACTGATCAGCAGTGCGCCACAGGATCCACAGCAAATCTACTAAGTTTTTAGTTAAATAACTAAGCGCATGCACCCTGCGTGCCTTGCGCATGCGCATTTAGCAACAAATCGCAGCATAGCGAAAATCGGCAATGAGCGAACAACTCGGAATGAAACGCCCTACCATATCAGGAAGTAAGAGAATTAGTGTTGAGTAAGTCAGTCAGTCAGTCAGTCAGTGAGTGAGAGATATTGTACGGTAAAAAGTGACAGGAATATTTTTGTAGTTTCTTAAATTCTACACACTGGAGGTACAATCCAAATTTTGACCCAATTGTCCGTTTGGAAGTTATTGTTCATGCAACGTAAGCCACGCATCGATAATGACGTCATTATGTCAACCCCCTTTTCATCCCCTTAGGGAAGGTTTATTAAAATTTAAATTATTTAGTTTTCTTATTTCCCACATGAATAATACCTATGTTAAATTTCTGCTTTCTAACAAATCGGGAAGTAAGAGAATTAGTGATGAGTCAGTAAGTCAGTGAATGAGGGAGGGCTTTTGAATGATTTACCTATATATATATATATATATATATATAAGGGTTTGGGTAGCCGGCACTTCTAGTCTAAAGTGCTTGCTTGCGTTACATTGTGTTTGGTTTTTTTACAAAACTACCCTCACGTGTTTTGGTTTTGGATCTGTATTTTTTCAATTAATTTTAAAACAGCTAAAATCACATAATTTGGGCCTTTCTTCTTTCTTGTTATTAACCTCAATAACATTCATTTCCAGTCAATTATGACCACCGCACAGCTCACAATATTGCATTGGCCATACTAGGCTCCAGCAAGCTGGCTGGCTACTAAGAGACAGAGCAGTGGCATAAACACACAGCAGTTTGAAAGAATATAGCACATCTATGAAACTTAGAGAGGCAATGATTATAATAGTCTATTGAGGTTTCTGATTTCCAAGTGATGGCAGATCAAAGTACAGTAGTTTAGTGTTTTAATGTTGTCACAAAAAATCCTGCAAATTTAATGAGATATCTCTTGTCCTTTCTGCAATGTATATGAAGCTGACTAAGTTTTTAGTACTTGTCCTTTAATTAAATGTAGATAAAGCTGGTACTGAATCTGGGCACCTATTAAATATTAACTGGTTTACTGGCTTCAATTGGGCAAAGTATGACATTGGAATTATTTCTGACGTTATATCCTATGGCCACAGACCAAGAATCCTGACTGCTGGTGTAAACAATCTTAAAACAATAAGCTACTGTAGTCCTTGTGTTGCCTTTTTCAGTAATGTACAGTATACTGTTGCTGATGATGTTCCCATACATTCTTTAACAAACCAGTTCCCTCACCTAACCCTAAATGCCCCCTAACCGCCCCATCAATACCTAACCTTAACCCTCCTGTAGCCTAGCCAGTGGTGCAAGTAGAAAAAATGTGTTACGGGTACTGGGTGTGGCCAAATGCCACATGGGGCGTGGCCAATGAAAATGGGGGCGTGATACACATATGGGAGAGGGGCAGATACACGTATGACCCCAATAGTGTCAGATACACGTTGCCCCACAGTGCCAGATATACATTGCCCCACAGTGCCAGATACACATAACCCCACAGTGCCAGATACACATTGCCCCACAGTGCCAGATACACAAATGTCCCCAGAGTGCCAGATACACAAATGTCCCCAGTGTCAGATACACATTGCCTCACAGTGCCAGATACACAAATGTCCCCAGAGTGTCAGATACACATTGCCTCACAGTGCCAGATACACATTGCCCCACAGTGCCAGATGCACATTGCCCCACAGTGCCAGATACACATTGCCCCACAGTGCCAGATACACAAATGTCCCCAGAGTGTCAGATACACATTGCCTCACAGTGCCAGATACACATTGCCCCACAGTGCCAGATGCACATTGCCCCACAGTGCCAGATACACATTGCCCCACAGTGCCAGATACACATTGCCGCACAGTGCCAGATACACAAATGTCCCCAGAGTGCCAGATACACATTGCCCCACCGTGCCCTGTGCCAGATATGCCCATTGCCCCCAGTGCCAGATATCCCCCAGTGCCAGGTATAACATGCCCCCCCAGTGCCAGATATCCCCCAGTGCCAGGTATAACATGCCCCCCTGTGCCAGATATCCCCCAGTGCCAGGTATATATGCCCTCCTGTGCCAGATATGCCCCCAGTGCCAGGTATACATGCCCCCCTGTGCCAGATATCCCCCAGTGCCAGGTATATATACCCCCCCTGTGCCAGATATGCCCCCAGTGCCAGATATCCCCCAGTGCCAGGTATAACATGCCCCCCCAGTGCCAGATATCCCCCAGTGCCAGGTATAACATGCCCCCCTGTGCCAGATATCCCCCAGTGCCAGGTATAACATGCCCCCCTGTGCCAGATATCCCCCAGTGCCAGGTATACATGCCCCCCCAGTGCCAGGTATAACATGCCCCCCCCCCAGTGCCAGGTAAACATGCCCCCCTCCCCTACTCACCGCTGCCGCTGCCGTCGCCGTCCTGTCTGTCATGTGAGGGAAGGAGAGCGCAGCCTGCGCCTCTCGTTCCCCTCAGTCTCCGGCGGGTGTCTCAGTTTAATTAAGCGCCGATCCGTGAGCCAATCAGAGCTCGCGGGTGCGAGCTCTGATTGGCTCATGGATCGGCGCTGAAGTAAACTGAGACACCCACCAGAGACTGAGGGGAAGGAGAGGCGCAGGCTGCGCTCTCCTTCCCTCACATCAGCGGCGGTGCGGCGGGGACGGCGGGTGCTGCGTGTGCGGCGGGGATGGCGGGTGCGGCGTGGAGCAGGAGACGGAGGGAAGGAAGAGGAGCGGCGGCCCGTCGGTGTGGGTACGGCGTACCCACGGCTAAATACCCACCCGTACCCGCCCACTTGCACCACTGAGCCTAGCCCTAACTGTACCCTCGCACAGTCTAACCCTAACCGTTCCATCAGTGCCTAACATTAACCGTCCCCTCCCGCAGCCTAACCCTAAGCATCCCCTACCATAGTCTAACCCTAAACATCTCACCGGTGCCTAACCCTAACTATCTCTACCCATAGCCTAACCCTAACCATTCCCTCCTACATCCTAACCCTTATCGGCCCATCAGTGCCTAACATTAACCGTCCTCACCAATAGCCTAACCATCCCCACACATAGCCTAATGCTAAACGTTTCACCGGTGACTAACGCTAACCATCCCCACCAATAGCATAACCCTAGCCATCCCCTCCCACAGCCTAACCTTAACCGTCCCACCAGTGCCTAACCTTAACCAATCCCTCCTGTAGCCTCGCCCTAACTGTTCCACCCATAGCCTAACCCTAAACGCCCCACCGATGCCTAACCATAACCGTCCCCTCCCATTTTCTAACCCTAATCATCCCACCAGTACCTAACCCTAACCATCCCCACTGTGTCTTCTCTGTCCTGTTCTGCGATTTCTACCTGTAGAAATCACTGCAGTAACCACTGCCTGTAGTAAGCAACCACTGGGGTGTCACCCATGATATCAGGAAATCCACACATAGAAAAGCACTACAGCACTTTTATTTCATACTTATCAGCATAATAGCAGAGCTTATCAATGTTTCGATCGAATCAGGATCATCATCAGGAAGCACAACTTCACAACCCACAAAGCATTGGGCAGCAGTCCATTATCAACCAAGAGTTGGCTTAAATCCACGGCACTCAATTTACTGCGTAATTAATCAGGACCATTGTCTTTATTTACCCTGGGAATTTCACCTAAGTAATTGCTTGTTGTGTGGTTTCTATTAGAGTATATGAGATATTCATAATCTTATGTTTTTCTTTCAGAATTTGTATTATAACAAATTGCTAAATTTTATAGGGTCCACAGAGAGTGTAATTCACTCTACATTACTATAGATATCTCAAACACTGTGTTATATATGACTATAATAGATGCTATCATAATTCGTTTTTTTTTAAAAACTCTACTGTTTATAAAAAAAAAACTTAGGAGCACCAAAAGTATACAAGTAAGAAAAAAATTAATAGTTTATAGTGATTCTGGACTATTTAGTATTTACGTATGGTGGGAAATGCTTGAGATTTTGGCACTGTTACAGTATGTGAACTTTTGTTATAACTTTAGAGTTAAGTAAAATAAATAAGGTCAATTTAAAATAATAATAATAATAATAATAATAATAATAATAACAACAACAATGAAATGAAAAGGAAATAAAATAAATAAACATAATGGGGACATTATCTGCAGTTGTTTAGTACAATTTGTTACAAGCTGGGTATTTGTTAAGGAAATGGGTCTTATTGGTTGTCTATAGAAAAAGTATGGTTATGATTTATGGCAGAAATCATGAAGGGTTCCTATCCCACAGAATGAATTGTTATACCCAGTCATTGCTGCTATTGGAATCAGGGGTCAGGTTGCTGTTTGGACGGACTTGTCACATGTGATCATTTGTTTAGTTAATGGTTTTTGTGGCTTGAGTGCACTTGGATTCCCTTTAAGGTTATGACAGAAACAAAAAATGGATGTGACCATATTCTCTTCACTGATTTGTGTTATGTCAAATTAAATTAAGAATTTACTTGTCACGATCCGGGTATCTGGACGCCATTTCTTACCCATCAGATGCCTCCTAAGGCTGGCTCAGCGCTCCAGGACCGGATCCCATCTGTTATCCTGACGTGTACATTCCTGTATCCTCTCCTGTCTCTCTGAGACGCTGTCACAGTAACGCCATATTACATCTGGCATGGCGTCTCCCGCGGCCTCCGCCGCCGTCCCTGAGCTTCTGCATGCAGAGTGTCAGAGTGGCGATTACGTCAGCCGCGGCCTCCGCTGTGTCCGCGTGGTTGGATGTGCACTTGTCAGCCTGGCGTCTCCTGTCTCCAGTGGCCGGCGCCGCCATTACTGTTTTCATTACCACATGGATTACAAACCAAACTTCCCTCCAAGTGTCTGCATGGGCGCAGCCATCTTGGATTCTGTCAGCTGATCATTTCCTCCAATCTGTTGTCAGTATTGTTAATCTGCATAATTGCCTAGCCAATCCCTTCCTTGCTGCAGGTATAAATACACTGTGCCTGAGCAAGGAAGGCGTCAGTGCTTTGGTTGTCAAACCTAGTTCCTGTTTGTCTCTCTCCTGTGATTGTCTTCCAGGTTCCAGCTCCTGTCTCAAGACTTCCACCATAGAGACCCGCACCAGCATTCCACCTGCGGTGTAGCCTGACTCTCCAATCCATTGTGGATTCATCTGTTTCCAGCTACAACATTACCTGCTTCCAGCTCAGCTTTCAGCAGAGTACAGCTTCCCTTAAAGGGCCGGTGTCCTTTCTACACTTTACCACTCTCCACCGGTATTATTATTTCTCCGCTCTCAAGTTCTACATTTCAGTTCATATTTCATCGCTCCCAAGTTCATTTATTATTTAACTGGTTCCAGCCAGTATCCACTCCGTGCTAACAACAGTCTGGTTCCAGCCAGTATCCACAGCAGCTGTTTTACCTTCAGCAACCCAGCTTTTCCTGGAACACCAGCTGGCACAATCCTGGGTTATCTCCATTGCTACAGTCGGGCCTGGTAAGGACTTTCCATCTAGAAGATCATAAGAACTATCTCACACTACCAGTGCCCTGTGGCTCCTGCCATCCTGTAGTACCCAGGAACTGTATTTATTATTTGCTGACTTTTACGTTTTCTTTTACTGCTGCTGTGTTGCGGAGTTGTCATAATAAACATCATTGACTTTTATCCAAGTTGTCGTGGTCACGCCTTCGGGCAGTTATTATTCATGTTACTTACATGTCCAGGGGTCTGATACAACCTCCCAGGTTCCGGTACATCTCAGCCCCTACAACTGAGGCTGCCTCCCGTCAGCTCAGGCCCTCAGTTGTGACAGTAAGCACTGACCTAATGAATCCAACCGGAGACCAGGATCAAGCGGCCAGGCCGATGCAAGAACTGGCAGCCCGACTAGAACATCAGGAGGCTGCACAGGGCCACATCATCCGCTGTCTCCAGGATCTCTCTACTCGGCTGGATGGGATTCAGACAACTCTCCGTGGATCAGGCGCATCTGGAGCGTCAACCACAGTGACTCCAGCTATAACCCCACCCACCTTACCCATTTCTGCTCCACGTCTTCATCTTCCAACGCCAGCAAAATTTGACGGATCTCCAAGATTCTGCAGGGGATTTCTCAACCAGTGTGAGATTCAGTTTGAGCTACAACCTGGCAATTTTCCCAGTGACCGTACAAAAATTGCCTACATCATCTCTCTTCTCAGTGGCTCCGCCCTTGACTGGGCATCACCGTTATGGGAGAGGTCCGACACCCTGCTATCTTCTTACACTGCATTCGTGTCAACATTCAGGCGCATCTTCGACGAGCCAGGCCGGGTAACCTCAGCTTCATCCGAGATTCTCCGTTTACGCCAGGGGTCACGTACTGTAGGACAATATCTGATACAGTTCCAGATCCTGGCATCCGAACTGGCATGGAACGACGAGGCCCTGTATGCTGCATTCTGGCATGGCTTATCTGAGCTTATTAAAGATGAGTTAGCTACCAGAGACTTACCTTTTAAGTTAGATGAGCTAATCTCACTCTGCACGAAAGTTGATTTACATTTCAGAGAGAGAGCAACTGAGCGTGGAAGATCATCTGCTCCAAAATCTTCTGCTCCTCCTCCTCGTCAACTGTCACCATCTAAAGATGAGCCCATGCAAATTGGCCGTTCCCGTTTAACTCCTGCTGAGCGCCGAAGACGTCTCTCTGAGTCTCTTTGTCTTTACTGTGCAGCTCCGTCTCACACCATCAATGCCTGTCCCGAACGTCCGGGAAAACTCCAAACCCTAGCTCGCCCAGGAGAGGGCCGGCTAGGAGTAATGATCTCCTCTCCATCTCCTCATGATTGTAATCTCCCAGTCTCGCTTCAAGTTGCTCAACGTTATCGGAACGTCATTGCTCTCCTTGATTCCGGAGCAGCTGGGAACTTTATTACTGAAGCCTATGTTAAACGGTGGTCCCTACCCACCGAGAGACTTCCTTCCTCCTTTTCCTTAACTGCCGTGGATGGCAGTAAAATTTTTGATACTGTTATTGCTCTAAGGACTCTACCAGTTCGTCTGAGAGTGGGAGTTCTTCATTCCAAACTTATTTCACTTTTAGTGATTCCAAGAGCCACACATCCTGTGGTCCTGGGCCTTCCATGGCTCCGTCTTCACAATCCTACAATTGATTGGACGACTACGCAAATCCTGGCATGGGGTTCCTCCTGTGCAGAGACATGTTTGTTTAAAGTATTGCCTGTCTGTTCTTCCTCCCCCAGGTCGTCTGATGTTCCACCTCCTCCATATCAAGATTTCACGGATGTGTTCAGTAAAGCTTCTGCTGATATCCTTCCTCCTCATAGAGAATGGGACTGCCCGATTGATCTCGTTCCAGGGAAGGTTCCACCTCGAGGCCGAACTTATCCGTTGTCTCTGCCTGAGACGCATTCTATGGAGGAATACATTAAAGAGAACCTAGCAAAGGGGTTCATTCGACCTTCTTCTTCCCCAGCCGGCGCAGGCTTCTTTTTTGTAAAAAAGAAAGATGGTGGTCTGCGGCCGTGCATCGACTACAGAGGTTTGAACGACATTACCATCAAGAACCGTTATCCTTTACCCCTGATTACTGAGCTCTTTGACAGAGTTAGCGGAGCTACCATCTTTACAAAGCTGGACTTGCGAGGTGCATACAATCTCATCCGGATCCGTGAGGGTGACGAGTGGAAGACCGCCTTTAACACCCGTGACGGACATTATGAGTACCTCGTCATGCCCTTCGGATTGAGCAATGCTCCAGCTGTCTTCCAGCATTTTGTCAATGAGATCTTCAGAGACATTCTATACCGTCATGTCGTGGTCTATCTAGACGATATCCTCATTTTTGCCAACGATTTAGAGGAACATCGTTTTTGGGTTAAAGAGGTTCTGTCCCGTCTCCGTGTCAATCATCTCTATTGCAAATTAGAAAAATGCGTCTTTGAAGTCAAGTCCATTCCGTTTCTAGGGTACATTGTGTCCGGTTCCGGACTAGAGATGGATCCTGAGAAACTACAAGCAATTCAGAATTGGCCGGTACCCTTAACCCTCAAAGGGGTCCAGAGGTTCTTAGGGTTCGCCAATTATTACCAAAAGTTTATACGAGACTTTTCCACCATTGTGGCGCCTATTACTGCTTTCACCAAGAAGGGTGCTAACCCGTCCAAGTGGTCTGAAGAAGCCATGCAAGCTTTTCATCTTTTAAAACAGAGGTTCATCTCTGCGCCTGTCCTGAAACAGCCTGACATCGACTCTCCTTTCATCCTAGAGGTGGATGCCTCCTCCGTTGGAGTAGGAGCGGTGTTATCTCAGAGGGCTAAAGATGGCCATTTACATCCTTGCAGTTTCTTCTCCCGGAAGTTCTCCCCAGCTGAGCGCAACTATGCCATTGGCGACCAGGAGTTGCTAGCCATCAAGCTCGCTCTAGAAGAGTGGAGGTATCTGTTGGAGGGAGCTTCTCATTTAATCACCATACTTATAGACCACAAGAACCTTTTATACCTGAAGGGCGCACAATGTCTCAACCCTCGTCAGGCCAGATGGGCACTTTTCTTTTCCAGGTTCGACTTTAAACTCCAGTTCTGTCCGGGCTCTCAGAATCGCAAGGCCGATGCCCTTTCCCGCTCATGGGAGCAAGAAAATGAGTCAGAGTCTTCAGACAAGCATCCTATTATAAATCCGTTGGCATTCTCCACGGTAGGGATGGACTCTACGCCCCCATCAGGGAAAAGTTTTGTGAAGCCGATGCTAAGGAAGAAGCTCATGCATTGGGCCCATGCTTCCCGTTTTGCCGGACATACAGGTATCCAAAAAACCCTGGAGTTTATCTCTAGGTCCTATTGGTGGCCAACTCTGAAAAAAGACGTCTTGGAGTTTATTGCATCTTGCCCAAAGTGTGCCCAACATAAAGTATCCCGCCAGTCGCCTGCGGGGCAACTGGTTCCACTATCCGTTCCCCGTCGACCATGGACCCACTTGTCGATGGATTTCATTACAGACTTACCCATGTGCAACAAGTTCAATACCATCTGGGTGGTAGTTGACCGGTTCACCAAGATGGCACACTTCATTCCTCTCACCGGTCTTCCGTCAGCTTCCAAGTTGGCTCAAGTATTCATACAAGAGATCTTCCGACTCCACGGTCTTCCTGAAGAAATTATCTCAGATCGAGGAGTTCAATTCACAGCCAAATTCTGGCGAAGTTTATGTCAAGTCCTCCAAGTCAAGCTAAAGTTTTCCACGGCTTACCATCCTCAGACCAATGGTCAAACCGAGAGGGTGAATCAGGACTTGGAGGCCTTCCTCCGCATCTATGTGTCCTCCTCTCAAGATGACTGGGTTCAATTACTTCCCTGGGCCGAGTTCTGTCATAACAACCAGTATCATTCTTCATCTGCTTCAACACCATTCTTCACTAACTTTGGATTCCACCCTAAAGTCCCTGAGTTCCAACCGCTTCCAGCAACTTCTGTTCCCGCAGTGGATATCACCTTGCATCAGTTTGCCAATATCTGGAAGAGCGTACGATCAGCTCTGCTCAAGGCATCGTTCAGGTACAAGAAGTTTGCGGATAAGAAGCGTCGAGCAGTTCCTGCTCTCAAGGTGGGTGATCGGGTATGGTTATCCACGAAGAATTTGAGGTTAAGAGTTCCCAGTATGAAGTTTGCACCTCGCTATATCGGTCCTTTCAAGATTGAACAAGTCATCAATCCTGTTGCTTACAGACTCCAGTTGCCTCCCTTCTTAAAAATACCCAGGACATTCCATGTTTCCCTGTTGAAACCGCTGATCTTGAATCGGTTTCATTCCTCACTTCCTCCAACTCCGAAAGTCCAAACTCAACGAGGCGTTGAGTATGAAGTGGCCAAGATCCTGGACTCACGTCACCGTTACGGTCAACTACAATATCTTATTGACTGGAAGGGTTATGGTCCTGAGGAACGGTCGTGGACCAATGCTTCTGATGTCCATGCTCCTGCCTTGGTCCGGAGATTCCATTCCAAGTTTCCTCAAAAGCCAAAGAAGTGTCCTGGGGCCACTCCTAAAGGGGGGGGTGCTGTCACGATCCGGGTATCTGGACGCCATTTCTTACCCATCAGATGCCTCCTAAGGCTGGCTCAGCGCTCCAGGACCGGATCCCATCTGTTATCCTGACGTGTACATTCCTGTATCCTCTCCTGTCTCTCTGAGACGCTGTCACAGTAACGCCATATTACATCTGGCATGGCGTCTCCCGCGGCCTCCGCCGCCGTCCCTGAGCTTCTGCATGCAGAGTGTCAGAGTGGCGATTACGTCAGCCGCGGCCTCCGCTGTGTCCGCGTGGTTGGATGTGCACTTGTCAGCCTGGCGTCTCCTGTCTCCAGTGGCCGGCGCCGCCATTACTGTTTTCATTACCACATGGATTACAAACCAAACTTCCCTCCAAGTGTCTGCATGGGCGCAGCCATCTTGGATTCTGTCAGCTGATCATTTCCTCCAATCTGTTGTCAGTATTGTTAATCTGCATAATTGCCTAGCCAATCCCTTCCTTGCTGCAGGTATAAATACACTGTGCCTGAGCAAGGAAGGCGTCAGTGCTTTGGTTGTCAAACCTAGTTCCTGTTTGTCTCTCTCCTGTGATTGTCTTCCAGGTTCCAGCTCCTGTCTCAAGACTTCCACCATAGAGACCCGCACCAGCATTCCACCTGCGGTGTAGCCTGACTCTCCAATCCATTGTGGATTCATCTGTTTCCAGCTACAACATTACCTGCTTCCAGCTCAGCTTTCAGCAGAGTACAGCTTCCCTTAAAGGGCCGGTGTCCTTTCTACACTTTACCACTCTCCACCGGTATTATTATTTCTCCGCTCTCAAGTTCTACATTTCAGTTCATATTTCATCGCTCCCAAGTTCATTTATTATTTAACTGGTTCCAGCCAGTATCCACTCCGTGCTAACAACAGTCTGGTTCCAGACAGTATCCACAGCAGCTGTTTTACCTTCAGCAACCCAGCGTTTCCTGGAACACCAGCTGGCACAATCCTGGGTTATCTCCATTGCTACAGTCGGGCCTGGTAAGGACTTTCCATCTAGAAGATCATAAGAACTATCTCACACTACCAGTGCCCTGTGGCTCCTGCCATCCTGTAGTACCCAGGAACTGTATTTATTATTTGCTGACTTTTACGTTTTCTTTTACTGCTGCTGTGTTGCGGAGTTGTCATAATAAACATCATTGACTTTTATCCAAGTTGTCGTGGTCACGCCTTCGGGCAGTTATTATTCATGTTACTTACATGTCCAGGGGTCTGATACAACCTCCCAGGTTCCGGTACATCTCAGCCCCTACAACTGAGGCTGCCTCCCGTCAGCTCAGGCCCTCAGTTGTGACATTACTGAACAGAGGGGCAGATAACGCTCCTTGCTAAGGTAATTGAACTTAATTTTCTGGAATCAGTTCTTTATCAATATAAGCTTCACTAAACTATAAGCTTCCAGTTTCTAACACAGATTCAAGGGGATATGTACCAAGCCTTGGAGAGAGATAACATACCATCCAATCAGCTTCTGTTTTTTTTACAGGTTGTGTTTGATAAATCACAGAAGCTGATTGGTCGTACTTTACCTCTCTCGACTTTGTGCCTTTCCAAGCTGTGATACATCTCCCCCTCAGTATATACACTTTGCTGTTGACAAGGTGCCAAACATTTTGCAACTAAACATGCACAATGCACTATGTAATACTGTACGTCAACAAACACAAAAAATATCGCAAATGTTCTCCTCAGCAACAGTGTAGCAAGCAATATAAAGAATCTGTCAGCATATGTTTTTTTCCAGTGAGTTCTGTGGAACATCTTGCTAAGATGTACAGACACATGATGTTGCTTTTTATTCAAACAGTTTTGAGCTTTATACAAAATCTTGTTTGTCAGAACATTTATTGGTGATAAGAATATAATACAACAATCACATTGGCATATAATATGAAAATAGCCAACACAATTAACAACATATATACTGTATTAGTAGAATTATAAAGACATAGATGATCATACTGTATGAGCAACATTTCCAATATGAAATAGAAACAGTACTACTGATGTGATGCAATACAACCTCTTAATGGAGTACAGTATATGACATTTAGGGCAGTATTCAATTATTTCCGCTGCCTTCTACACCCGTCCTGTTTCTGCTGATGGGCGTGACATCTCAGCTCACTACCCCCAGGGGTAGTGAGGCGCCCAACCCATTACGCAGCTATACCTGATTACTATGGGTGCGATATGCGCAATAATGGGGATCACTTTAGAAAGGAGATTTGGCTTGATATATGAATTGAATACTACCCATAGGGGTCTATTCATAAAGTAAACGAAAGCAGAATTGCTACTTATCACTATACATCGCATCTCTTCGATGCGATGTATAGCTGTAATAAGTAGCAATTCATGTATACTCACCCTTCAGACGATGTGCTGCGGTGTCTGGGGCTCCTGCGGTGAGGTCTTCTCCAGCAGTCCCTCCCTGCGATGCGCGGAGTCCAGCGGTGGGTCCCTTTGTGCATGCGCAGCTTGATGACCTCCCGGCAGGCCGCAATGGCTGCTGGGAGGTAGGGGGGCGGAGCCAGCGCCAGGTGCCGAGCAGCGATCAGGGAAGCATTGAGCTTCCCTGCCATCTCCGCACTACAGTTCAGGTTACGCCGTCCTGAGATGGCGAACCTGAACTCCATGGAGAAGCGAAACGCAGAGCTTTCCGCACCTTCTTGAATCGCACTCACCATACAAAGGTATGGTGATGCGATTCAGGCACAGAGCGGGGGTACCGCTGGAGAAGTCAGAGACTTCTCCACGGTAACCTGCTCTGTGAATTGCAGTAGGCAGAGAAAAGCCCTGTTTAACGCAAAACAGGGCTTTTCACTGCTGCATGAATAGACCCCTTAATATTTAAAGAAAATATGAGCACTTGAGAAAAGCCTCCATTACTTTGCTCTACATTAACCAAAATAAATGATCTTAATACCAACATTTTTAATGTTTACATACCTGTATATAAAAATTAAGCAGGAAAATAACAGTAAAAAAAAAGAGAAGAAAAAAGGTAAATAGGAAAAAAAAAAAAACTGAAAGAAAGAAAGAAAAAAAGAGAATAAAGATAGAAAGGGATCAGGAAAAAAAAGCATGTGTCAGCAGTATATCAAGATGCAAAAAGTAAAAAAGTAAAATAATAAGAGACTGTCATCACACTCCACTTCACCATTAACAAAGATTGCACATCACAGACCAAGAGATGTTTTTAAAGATTTTCAAGATATGCTCTGAAGTCACATTAGATAAATAGTAATAAATAAGTTAATTTTTTTTTTTTTTATAGAATCGACCAACCAGGAGCATTTTATGAGAGTGATTTTTGTCTGGGGTGCAGGGCCCTGCCACGGTACTTGGAAGGGTAAGTATAATATATGGGTGTAGGGTGTGCAGTGTGGAGTCCTCTGGACACTGGCGCCTCTGTGCACCGCACATCTTGCAACCATTATAGAAACGACTATACGAACAACCCATTTTTCACTATCAATAAGTGCTCTTCGCAGAGGCGTAACTCTGGGAGGCAAAGGAGTCATCTGCCGCCGGGCTCCTGCTCTGAAGGGGGGCACCTTTCCTCCCATTCTGTGACACCATTGAATTAAGTTAATTGAGAGCTGCCGCTATCTTTTCAGTGGCTGACTTCCTCACTGGTCCCTACACCTTACAATTCACACCCTTTTTATTATACAGTAGATACACATTTTACAATTGTCATACCCAGGATTAGAAACCACATCATATTACACTGGAAGCTGACACCTTACTGATGAAGCTGTTTGCTCCTGTATAGGAAATATGAGAATTCTTACTATAAGAAGTTACTTCTCTGACAATTACACGTAACTTCATATAGTCAGAATTCTCATGCTTCCTCTACAGGAGCAAATAGCTCCATCAGTAAAGTGTCTGCTGTCAGTGTAACAGGTCATGGGTTCTAATCCAGGGTATGACTGCTAAGAAAATGTGTGATTTAAAATAAAAGACAATGAAATGTATATTTACAGTATATATATTTTTTTACAGAACACTACACACACACACACACACACACACACACACACACACACACACACACACACACACACACACACACACACACACACACACACACACACACACACACACACACACACACACACACACACGTAATTCAGACCTGATCGCTGCTGTGTGTTTTCGCACAGCAAGCGATCAGGTCTAGACTTCGCATGCGTATGCACCACAATGCGCAGGAGCATCGCAAGGGTACAAAGCGGTTTGCCACTCACCGATGGGTTTGTGTGACAGATCCGTTCACACGGGCGATCGCAAGGAGATTGACAGGAAGAGGGCGTTTGTGGGTGTCAACTGACCATTTTCAGGGTGTGTCTGGAAAAATGCAGGCATGTCCATGCGTTTGCAGGGCGGGTTCATGACGTCAATTCCGGTCCTGGAAAGGATGATGTGATTGCAGCGGCTGAGTAATTCCTGGGCTGCACAGAAACTGCACAAAATGTGTTTATACAGCTCTGCTACACACGCGTTCGCACACTTGCACAGCTAAAATACACTCCCTCTGTAGGCGGCGACTATCTGATCGCAGCAGTGCTAAAATTGCTGCCCAGCGATCAGGTCTGAATTAGGCCCTAGATACGCACACATATATACATATATTTATCTAAATATAAGAGGGGGCCCCCAATATTTATCTTGGATATGGGCAACTGGGAAGAACTTACGCCACTGGCTCTTCGCCATTTATAAATACAATATTGAAAGTAGATCAGTTTTCACCATAGCAAAAATCGGGACCTTAGTAAATAGACCCCTAGGTCTTTTACCATTCCAAAGAAAAGATTGGATAAGCTTTGTACATAATTTAGTTGCCGTAAGGATAAATAAATATACGGAGCATTTCTAATGAGCAAGCTAGTTTTGGAAAAAGTACGACCTAAAAGATATAGGGGTAAAGACATCCATTGCTTTGACAAAATAGCAATTTTATCTATAAATGAGTTAGAAGAATTGAAGCAAATATACCGTTAATGGATGGTGTAATATGAATCCCTAAATATTTCAGGCTAGTGGTGGTTATATGGAAATTAGAAGACGGAACAGAATTTTGATTCAGCTAGTCTGATCGTGTAAGAGGAAGAACCTCAGACTTTTGTAAGTTGATTTTGTATCCCACGAAAGAACTAAAACATTGTCAAAATAGCTTGTACAGAAACATTGGGATGAGAAATAAATAATAACATATCGTCCGCAATTAGGGACAATTTAAAATGAATATCCCCAATGTGTATACCAGAATATAGAGGATTGTTCCCCAAGGAGAATGCTAAGGGCTATAACACTTGTGCAAATAAATAGGATTTTAATTACCTACTGGTAAATCCTTTTCTCGTAGTCCGTAGGGGATACTGGGAATCCATTTAGTACCATGGGGTATAGACGGGTCCTCTAGGTGCCTTGGGCACTTTAAGAATTTGATAGTGTGCGCTGGCTCCTCCCTCTATGCCCCTCCTATCAGACTCAGTCTAGGAAACTGTGCCCGAGGAGAGGGACAAACTTTGAGAGAAGGATAGATAAGGAAAGTGGTGAGATTACGAACCAGCACACACAAAACAAGTTGAAAGCCATGCTAACCAAAATTGAAACCAGGAACGGCAACAGCCAAACCAACCAGAATACTTAACCAAGTAACAATGCAGGAAGAACGAAGTACCGGAAGGGCGCCCAGTATCCCCTACGGACTACGAGAAAAGGTAAATAAAATCCTATTTTCTCTTACATCCTTGGGGATACTGAGAATCCATTTAGTACCATGGGGAAGTACCAAAGCTCCCAAACCGGGTGGGAGAGTGCTGAGGTTCCTGCAGAACAAATTGACCAAACTGAAGGTCCTCAGAGGCCAAAGTATCAAACTTGTAAAACTTTGCAAACGTGTTCAAACCTGACCAAGTAGCTGCTGGGTAGAGCTGTAAAGCCGTGACACCCCGGGCAGCCACCCAAGAAAAACTCACCAACCTAGTAGAGTAGGCCTGTACAGATTTTGAAACTGGCAATCCTGACATGGAATAAGCATGCTGGATAGTGAGCCTGATCCAGTGTGCAATAGACTGCTTTGAAGCAGGATACCCAATATTATTGGGATCATAGAAAATGAACACCAAGTCCGATTTCCTGTGACAAGCTGTTCTCTTTACATAAACCTTCAAACCCCTCACAACATCCAAAGACTTTGAAGTAGCAGAGGTGTCCGTAACAGCCGGAACCACAACAGGTTGGTTGATGTGAAACGCAGACACCACTTTAGGAAGAAATTGCTAAGGACTTCTGAGCTCAGCTCTGTCCTCATGGAAAATTAAGTAGGGACTCTTGTGAAACAACGCCCCTAGCTCCGACACACATCTTGCTGAAGCCAAGGCCAACAGTGTGATGGTCTTCCAAGTAAGTGTTACGATCCTGATGCTCAGGACAGGGGAGATCTTATGTAGTGAGTCCTGAGCACCAAGACGGAATGCTGGGATTGGGAAATGGGAAGGAAATAGCCCCTAGCACCCTACCTCCGTTGTCTTACCCGTGTTATCAATTCACGCCTGAATGACTATGGTTTCTTGGGCCCATGGCAGCCGCGTTTGAAGGGCGGATTAGGTCTGCCCAACTCCGATGCCCCCTCAGGTCT
This sequence comes from Pseudophryne corroboree, assembly GCF_028390025.1. NCBI lineage: Eukaryota > Metazoa > Chordata > Amphibia > Anura > Myobatrachidae > Pseudophryne > Pseudophryne corroboree. The sequence goes on along the minus strand of NC_086444.1, from coordinate 958,681,596 downwards.
TAAAGAGAGACAAGGCTTGAACTGAGACAGGGAAATAACAAGGGGACCTCTAACTGAAACAACCACGCTAGGGGCTATAAACTACCTAAAAACTAAACGTATGTGCGGCACGCCGCCAAAGGAAAAAGAACTACAAAGAAACCACTGTCCACTCCCCTACACGGCACCGCCGAGTTCCGGGGAGGACAGTGAAAGCGGAAACCTCCGCAAATGCACCAATTCAAAGTAAAGTAAACACTAAGCGGCATAGGCCGCAACACGCAGCAGAAGCCGCTACTCACGAAACCGGGCGAGAACCCCAGATGACAAACAGGTTCGCAAGGACTAGAAGGATTCCCAGGACCGGCTTCGGACCTCCAAAGTACCAAAGGGCAGGGAGCAAGATCCACCAAACACGGCTGACTGGAACAGAGTTCTGCAAGGCAGGAACAGCATACAAGAAGCTATCACCGGCGGGGCTGCAGTGTGCTGGCTCACATAAAAAGGCTCTGCTGGCCAATAACAGGAGGGCCAGCAGGACCAGCCCCCAGACCCTAATTACTAGTTGCCGTGCAGCTGCCCTGCTGCACGAGCAACCTAATTAACTATTCTTAGCAACGGGGAACGCGGTCCACCTGTGGCGTCCCCGTTGCTATGCACCCGGCGGCCCTGCACGCACGGCATCCTGCGTTGCCAGGGACCCGGCGGCTATCGTGCGCACGGCGTCCTGGCATTGCTAGGCGCCGTGCGGGGGACTGGGAAGGAGAGAGGCGCGGCGGCCGTGACCGCTGCTCAGTCAGGGCACGGCCGAAGACCGCCGCGCCTAACAGTAAGGTACTTTACGTCAACCTCCTGTAACGGTTCAAACCAGTCCGATTGGAGGAACTGCAGCACCAAATTGAGATCCCAAGGTGCCGTGGGAGGCACAAAGGGAGTCTGGATGTGCAGAACACCTTTCAAGAACATCTAGACCTCAGGGAGAGAAGCCAATTGTTTCTGAAAGTAAATAGACAAGGCCGAAATCTGGACTTTAATGGAACCTAGGCATAAGCCCACATCCACTCCCAACTGCAAAAGCAGGAGATGTCCCAGATGAAATTCCACCACAGAATATTGTCTGCTCTCACACCAAGAGACATACTTCTTCCATATACGGTGGTAATGTTCAGACGCTACCCCCTTTCTGGCTTGGATCATAGTCGAGATGACCCTGGCAGGAATCCCTCTCCTGGCTAGAATCAGCTGTTCAACTTCCATGCCGTTAAATGTAGACGTGGTAAGTCTTGACAGACGAACGGGCCCTGTTGAAGGAGATCCTCGCGAAGAGGTAAAGGCCACGGATCTTTGATTAGCATCTCGAGAAGATCCGCGTACCAGGCTCTTCAAGGCGAGTCCGGAGCAATGAGGGTTGCTTGAACCTTTTCCCTTTTTATTCTCTTTATAGAGTTCTTGGGATCAGAGAAGTAGAGGAATCACGTACACCAGCTGGTAGACCCACGGCGTTTTCAGAGTGTCTACCGCTACTGCTTGTGGGTTCTCGACCTGGAACAATACCGTTTGAGCTTCTTGTTGAGTCGAGAAGCCATTGTGTCGGTCTGTGGATATCCCCACTGTCAACCACCAGAACACCTCAGGGGGGAGGCCCCACTCCCTCGGGTGTAGGTCGTGTCTGCTGAGGAAGTCTGCTTCCCAGTTGTCTACTCCCGGAATGAAGACAATGCCACAGCATGTTTTTCTGCCCAGAGGAGAATTCTTGACACCTCTGACATTGCTGCTCTGCTTTTCGTTCCGCCCTGTCAGTTTATGTACGTTACCGCCGTCACATTGTCTGACTGGACCTGAATGGCCTGATTCCAAAGTAGTGATGAGGCCTGCAGAAGGGCATTGTAGATTGCCCTGAGTTCCAAGATGTTTATTGGAATTACAACTTCCCGACTTGTCCATCTTCCTTGAAACTGCACCCCCTGGGTGACTGCTCCCCAACCTGTGAGGCTTGCATCTGTGGTTAGCAGAATCCAATTTTGAATCCCGAACCTCCAACCCTCGATGAGGTGAGAAGTCTGTAGCCACCACAGAAGGGAGATTCTGGCTCTTGGCGACAGACAAATCCTCTGGTGCATGTGAAGATACGATCCGGACCATTTGTTCAACAGATCCAGCTGGAAGGGCCTCGCATGAAACCTTCTGTACTGAAGCGCCTCGTAAGAGGCCACCATTTTCCCCAGAAGGCGAATGCACAGATGCACCGAGATCGGGGTCGGCTTCATGACAACCTGAACTATCGACTGGATTACCATAGCCTTCTCCAAGGGAAGGAACACTCTCTGAGAATCTGTGTCCAGTATCATTCCCAGAAAAGGAACCCTCTGCATTGGTAAATTCAGAATCCATCCATGATCCAGGAGTAGTCTGGTTGAGTGGCCAATGCTGTCCAACAACAGCTCCCTGGACAGTGCATTTATCAGAAGATTGTCCAGATATGGAATTATGTTCACTCCCTGTTTGCGGAGTAGCAACATCATCTCTGCCATCACTTTGGTGAACACTCTCTGTGCCGTGGAGAGACCAAATGGCAGGGCCTGGAACTGGTAGTGACATTCCTGCAGTGCAAACTGTAGATAAGCCTGATGAGGTGGCCAGATCGGAATGTAAAGGTATGCTTCCTTGATATCCAGAGACACTAAGAATTCCCCTTCCTCCAGACCTGAGATCACCGCTCACAGAGACTCCATCTTGAATTTGAACACTCGTAAGTACGGGTTCAACGACTTGAGGTTCAAAATCAGTCTTACCGAACCGTCCGGTTTCGGTACTACAAACAAGTTGGAATAATACCCCTTGTTTTGCAGATGAGGTGGAACTGAGTCTGTACCAGTTTTTGAATGGCATCCTGTAAGGTTATACTTGCCTCTTGCGAAACTGGTAAGCCTGATTTGAAGAATCTGTGGGGTGGGAGCTTGTGAAACTCCAGTCTGTAGCCCTGGGAAATAAGATCTATGACCCAGGGATCCTGAACGAACCTGTCCAGATATGACTGAAAATTTTTAGTCGGGCGCCCACCTGCCAGTTCTCCAAGCATCGCAATCCACCATCATGCTGAAGGCTTTGAAGAAGCAGAGCTTGAGCTCTGTTGCTGTGAACCAGCAGTTGCTGGTTTGCGTGGTTTACCTCTAGCGCCTCTGGTGGCTGTAGAAGAACCTCTGGCTTTGTCCTTAAACTTGGCAGTCTGAAAAGACTGTAGATTATGTCCTGAGTAGGCTCTCCTGGCTGGGGTAGCTGCAGATATGTGGACTTACCCACAGTAGCTTTGGAGATCCATTTGTCTAGTTCTTCTCCAAATAAGGCCTCTCCTGTGAAGGGTAGGCCTTCCACACCTTTCCTGGAGTCCACGTCAGCTGTCCACTGGCGTAGCCATAATTCTATGATCAGCCGTATCTTTTAGGGAGGCTGCACCCGGGACAGGCAATACAATTTTTCATGACAGCCTGGATACTTATGCATCCACTATCGGTGGATTTTCCCATTTTTTCCTATCCTAAGGAGGAAAAGGAAAAGATGATAGCAACCTTTTAATAATTTGAAATTTCCTATCAGGAATAACCCACGGTTCTTCAAACAGGGTATTTAGTTCCTTTGACACAGGAAAAGTGTCTGAGGATTTCTTTTTTATATTAAATAAGATTCTTCAGTCTCCTCTGTCAACTTATCAGGAATATGCAGAACTTCTCTGATAGTTTCTATGAGTGCCTCTATTCCCTGTGACAGAGTAGCCTTCCCCACCTCTGAGTCCACCTCCCCCTCCTCCATGTCTGACCCTTCATCATCAGAGTCAGACTGCAAGATATGGGCCAAAGTACGTTTTTGCGGACAAATGGCAGGGGACTGAGACACTGGTTTGGGTACTGAGTCTCTTATCATAAACTCAGTCATTGATTGTCTTAAGTATTGCGTCTCTTTTTCATTGCGGGACAATTAGTAGAAATATTGGAAATCATTCCATTAATGGCATCCAGCCAAGCTGGCTCTGCCCCGCTAGCCTGGGAAGGTACACTGCAATGAGTACACAGTAGTGAACCCCCTGGAGAAGAGGAACACTGAGCCTTACATGAAACACACTCTTTGTCTGACATACTGTGACAGTAACAGCACACACACAGGAAGAGGTTAAATGCACAATTAACCCACAAAGAGCCCTTCCAGGGAGACACAGAGGAAGTATGGAGCCAGCACACTGCGCCCTTACTGCTAATGCCAAGCTTAGCCGCGTTGCTGACTACGTACCCAGATTTGGGACTTAGTACACTAATAATCGCTGCCCCCTTCTATGACTCCCTGGTACCACTGAGGTAATCTGGAGTCTCTCTGGAGGAGGTGCGCGTCCCTGTCAGTCAGCGTCTGTGTCCACTGCAGAGGGAAAATGGCACTGGTGAGCTGCTGGATCTGCTCATAGTGAAGCACTATCCCTTCAATGACACGCGGTCTTCCCGCTTTTTTTTATACTGGCTGAGGTAATTTTGTGCCTAAAATGGAGTCTGCCCCCTTTTAAGTCTATAATGCCAGTCTGGGTACTGTGTACACATATAGTGTACTGAGACCCAGCCACCCCATGTAGAAGCCGGGCGTCTCCGTACCCTCATGCCACCATAATGGCCGGCGACCCGCTTACTGGGACGCCGGTTTAGTACTCACCACTCTTCTTTCTTGTGGCTCTGTTAGGGGTAGTGGCGTGCTGCGGGAATGTACGCTCGCCATGGTGGGGCTTGCGAATAGTTCCCTTAGGAGCTAGTGTCCTGTCAGTGGAAAACGGGACCATTAACCCTTCAAGAGGTTGGGCCATTCCTCCCCCTAAGTCCCACGAAGCAGGCAGGCTGGTGCCATCCAGTCCTGCCTGAAAATAACCAACAGATAAACTAAATGCAGAAAACTCTCCAGGAGCTTCCACCAACGTGACCAGCTCCTCCAGGCACATTTTCTAAACTGAGTCTGGTAGGAGGGGCATAGAGGGAGGAGCCAGCGCACACTATCAAATTCTTAAAGTGCCCAAGGCTCCTAGTGGACCCGTCTATACCCAATGATACTAAATGGATTCCCAGTATCCCCAAGGACATAACAGAAATAAAGATTATAGTGGACATCCCAGTCTGGTGCCTCTTTATATGCCGATTGGGGAAGACATCAGTTTATTGGCTATAACCCTAGAATAAACAGAGGAAATTAAAATGTGAATTAAGTTTATAGTCTGCTACGGAAAACCAAACCTTGACAGGGTTTCATAAAGATGATCCCAAACCACTAGGTCAAAAGCCTTTTCGGCATCTAAAGAAATTAACATGCTGAGGTCATCTTCATGAAAATCATTCACCTGTTGCAAGATGGCTAACACTTTTCGTATATTGGAAACAGAACTGCATCCCTATATAAATTTTGTTTGATCCTAATGTACCAACGAAGGAAGCTCCAACTTAAACAAATTTTGAGGTACCCAACATGCTGCACCAAACAATCAAAATTATATCTTGTTTTCCAAATCTTCCTTTGGCTATACAGATGGGTCCACAGTTATCTTGACTAGCTTTCTGTGCCTAGGCACAACATGATTTATTAGCATAAACCATTCATCTATTGTTCCCAGCTGCAATACAATACAGAGAACAATACAGCAGGGGATTATGTCACTACAGCAGGGGATTAAGTATGACTGGCCAGTCTCAGTTAATCCTATTAAAGTTCGAGATAAATGTGGACCCATCTGTAGCTGAAGGAGCATTATGTAGAGTTTGATATGCTAAAGTAAGAGTAGATTAAGGTCGAAAAAACTGCACTTTTGTTTTCTCCCGTTTTTAGCTCAAATTTACAATCGACCTATTCAATGCCGTGCCGTTTTTTCGACTGGTTAAAAAATCTGGCACTGGCGAAAACCACATGTATCGGCGAATTTACTGCCGATACATGTGTTTTGGTGAATTTGCGGGTGATTTCACCTGTTTTGGGTGCAATTTTCACCCATGCTGATTCATTAAAAAAAAAGTAAAATGGCATGGGTCAAAATGGATTAAAAAACGTGTGAAAATACCTGCAATTGTGTCGAATTACTGTAGTGCCGTTTTTTCGACCAGTCAAAAAAATGGCACTTAATTGAATACCCCATTAAGCCTCTTAAAGTTTGTGGGAATGTTGTTTATTGTAATCGCCAATGGCCCCTAAAAACTGACTTCACACCCTGCCAATACAAAAAGAGGTTTTCTAAATGTTGAGTATTAGAACAGAAGTCGTTATGCCAGAAGGTTTGTAAGGTACATCTAAAAGTATTAGAGGCAGCTACAGTAAGTGAGAAGGAAAGCACCAAGGGATATATTTACTAAAAGTCGATTTTGGGTCTATTCAAAATTGACCAGAATAGAACCAGCATCGCCAAAAAAAATCAACTACACTGTTTCTATTCCAAATGGCTCATTTACTAAAAGTGGATTTTGAGCTCCATATTAAAATTGCTGGGTGATGTAAGTTCTGTTTGAAGTTCTAAAAGTGTTCTATTCACAAAAAATGTATAAAAATATAGGCAAAAAAATTGATAACAAAATCATTAAAAAAATCTGCCCAAAATAGACAAAATTATATCAAAGCATTACTGCTGGCCAAAACATGTCACACACTGTACTACCCACAAACACCTTCACTCCTGTGCTAATTTGTATATCCACAATTTTTAAAATTCATTGCTGTGCCTTTCAATGTCATGATTTATGTAGTTTTTTGCCATCATATAGAGGTTTCAGACAATTCTACAGTACATGATATAAAATAAAATAGGACTGTTTCTGATTGTTCTTTTGAAAATGGTGTATTCGCTTTGAGGATCTATTTTCAAATCAACTGTTAGTAAATTAGCTTTTCCTATTGATGTACAGTATATGGGGAAGTACGATGGTCTATTTCTAGTTCTATTATTTTGTGTAAAGTTGAATTTCTGATGATTTTGAGGGGATTTTGAGTCAGTTTTGCCTTCAGTAAACACCCAAACTTCTGATTTCAGTGGGACAATCCCATTTTTTTTGGACTGTTCTGCTGTCCCACTCGTGGGCTGTAGTGTCTCGCGATGGTGGTAGTTGGGTGTCTACTGTCACTCGCAATAGCAGTGAATAAATGTTGTGAGCATGCGAGGCCAAGCCCCTGTTTTCGTCATTGTGGGGGCATGCCTAGCGCTCTATGAGCTGCAGTGCCCTCTCTCCCAGTGATCAGATGCTAAGCAGAGCAGTGAGTGAGAGAGGGTTTCTCAACTGCCCCCCCCCCCCCCCATCAACCACGGGACAGTCCCAGAAAAATGGAATTGTCCTGCTAAAATTGGGAAAGTTGGGAGGTATGCCAGCAGTTTTGTACAGTGAATTCCTGTGAGCGGTATACCATACAGACCCTTCTCTCCATTGTTTAGTGTACAATACTGACCTTATTTCCTATACTGTATAATACAGAATCCATTGCTTGGTTACTACTGTATGAAGCCCATTACTGTACTTAGAAGCTAGTGCAGTAGTTTCCAAATGCAGTCCTCAAGGCATCCTAACACTTCAGGTTTTATGGATATCCATGGTTGTGCACAGATGGTATAATCAAAATGACTGAGAAATCAAGTCACCTGGGCTTTAGCATGGATATCTTTACAACCTGGACTGTCAGGGTGCCTTGAGGGCCGCGTTTGGGAACCATTGAGCTAGTGTCTAATACAGTGTCTACTCTACAATTAGAGCAAATTGCCTAGTGACTGCTATATAACACAAAATTCACTTTGTTGTAGCTACTAGAGATCCATATCCAGCTGCCAGTCACCAGTTTGCAGTACAAAAAACATACTGTATTACATGCAATGTATTGTGTAATATTCTGACGTACAGTAACTTGCTGGTGAACATTCCTTTGTCCAGTGTACAGTACAGAGACAATGGATGGTGTGTACACCAATAGTAAATCTAAACATGGGCAGATAAAAATCTGGTGGACGGTGTATACATATCTCTCCCAAAGCACAAGCTGGGTCTCTTACCAGCCCCTGTAATTATTGGATAATTGCAGTTCCATTTCCTATACTGTAGTTCAATAAACTCCAGCAGCACCAAAGTTAACTACAAGATTCTGTATGATGTTTAATGTTATCTGAAACTATTCATAGCATTTAGTTTCTTGTCCTGCACTGAACTCTGCTTTTGGAGTTTAATATAGTAGTGGAAAATGAGCTGCTATCAACCAATGTATAAGAGGCTGATGGAAGTGCTGAAACCCCATGGGGTGCTCAAACTGTTTCAAAGCAGTGGTACCAGATTTTTATATTTGGCCAACAGTAGTCGCACTGGGAAACTTGGTGGAAAGTTATATTTAAAAGAATTCAGCAACAGTATACCTAATATAGGGCCTTATTCAGCTTCAGTTACAATTTTGCAAAATTGCAAATTGGCCTATTATCAGATGATTGTGCATGTGGGGGGTCATTCCGAGTTGTTCGCTCGGTATTTTTTTCTCGCAACGGAGCGATTAGTCGCTAATGCGCATGCGCAATGTCCGCAGTGCGACTGCGTCAAGTAAATTTGCTATGCAGTTAGGAATTTTACTCACGGCATTACGAGGTTTTTTCTTCGTTCTGGTGATCGTAATGTGATTGACAGGAAGTGGGTGTTTCTGGGCGGAAACTGGCCGTTTTATGGGTGTGTGTGAAAAAACGCTTCCGTTTCTGGGAAAAACGCGGGAGTGGCTGGAGAAACGGGGGAGTGGCTGGGCGAACGCTGGGTGTGTTTGTGACGTCAAACCAGGAACGACAAGCACTGAACTGATCGCACTGGCAGAGTAAGTCTCGAGCTACTCAGAAACTGCACAGAGAAGTCTTTTCGCAATATTGCGAATCTTTCGGTCGCAATTTTACTATGCTAAGATTCACTCCCAGTAGGCGGCGGCTTAGCGTGTGCAAAGCTGCTAAAAACACTACGATCACCAGAACGAAGAAAAAACCTCGTAATGCCGTGAGTAAAATACCTAACTACATAGCAAATTTACTTGGCGCAGTCGCAGTGCGAACATTGCGCAAGCACAGTTAGCGGAAAATCGCTGCGATGCGAAGAAAAATACAGAGCGAACAACTCGGAATGACCCCCCATGTTCACTGCAAGTGGGGCAGTTATAACATGTGCAGAGAGAGTTAGATTTGGGTGCTGCTGTCTAAGAATGTGCATCTAAGCTATGATGCCAAATTCACAGTGGAACACTAGGACACATCCAGAAAATGGTCTGACACGCTTGTATTTTACTAAAAACCCGTTACCTCCCCTAAACATGTCACTTAGTTTGCAAATAAATCCTCTCTTCATTTGCCATCTCTAATCCAACACCACACATACATCTTAGGTACATGCACAAACATTGCTCGACTGCGTCCACAATCTATATTACGTACACTCATGATTTGCCCCTTTATCACTAGCCCTCCAATTTAGTGAATGATGTTCCCCTATTGTTTTATCGCTGTCATAAGGAGTACCACATGACTCATTTATCACTAATCTGATTTGCAATATACACTGTAACCAGTTTTTGGTAAAAAAATAAAGTAATTCAGCATTCATTACAATGGTATGTACAGATGTGTTCTCTCATATAGTTTCTAGAGATGAGCGGGTTCGGTTTCTCTGAAACCGAACCCGCACGAACTTCATGTTTTTTTCACGGGTCCGAGCAGACTCGGATCCTCCCGCCTTGCTCGGTTAACCCGAGCGCGCCCGAACGTCATCATGACGCTGTCGGATTCTCGCGAGACTCGGATTCTATATAAGGAGCCGCGCGTCGCCGCCATTTTCACACGTGCATTGAGATTGATAGGGAGAGGACGTGGCTGGCGTCCTCTCCATTAGAAATTAGATTAGAAGAGAGAGAGAGATTGTGCAGAGTCAGACAGAGTTTACCACAGTGACCAGTGCAGTTGTTGTTAGTTAACTTTTATTTATTTTAATATAATATATCCGTTCTCTGCTATATCCGTTCTCTGCCTGAAAAAAAACGATACACAGCAGCAGCCAGTCACACAGTGTGACTCAGTCTGTGTGCACTCAGCTCAGCCCAGTGTGCTGCACATCAATGTATAAAAGGCAAAGCTTATAATAATTGTGGGGGAGACTGGGGAGCACTGCAGGTTGTTATAGCAGGAGCCCCCAGGAGTACATAATATTATATTAATTTAAAATTAAACAGTGCACACTTTTGCTGCAGGAGTGCCACTGCCAGTGTGACTAGTGGTGACCAGTGCCTGACCACCAGTATAGTAGTATATTGTTGTATGTATTGTATACTATCTCTTTATCAACCAGTCTATATTAGCAGCAGACACAGTACAGTGCGGTAGTTCACGGCTGTGGCTACCTCTGTGTCGGCAGTCGGAACTCGGCAGGCAGTCCGTCCATCCATAATTGTATTACAATATATACCACCTAACCGTGGTATTTTTTTTTCTTTCTTTATACCGTCGTCATAGTGTCATACTAGTTGTTACGAGTATACTACTATCTCTTTATCAACCAGTGTACAGTGCGGTAGTTCACGGCTGTGGCTACCTCTGTGTCGGCAGTCGGCAGGCAGTCCGTCCATCCATAATTGTATTATTATTATAATATATACCACCTAACCGTGGTTTTTTTTTCATTCTTTATACCGTCATAGTGTCATACTAGTTGTTACGAGTATACTACTATCTCTTTATCAACCAGTGTACAGTGCGGTAGTTCACGGCTGTGGCTACCTCTGTGTCGGCAGTCGGCAGGCAGTCCGTCCATCCATAATTGTATTATTATTATAATATATACCACCTAACCGTGGTTTTTTTTTCATTCTTTATACCGTCGTCATAGTGTCATACTAGTTGTTACGAGTATACTACTATCTCTTTATCAACCAGTGTACAGTGCGGTAGTTCACGGCTGTGGCTACCTCTGTGTCGGCAGTCGGCAGGCAGTCCGTCCATCCATAATTGTATTATTATTATAATATATACCACCTAACCGTGGGTTTTTTTTCATTCTTTATACCGTCGTCATAGTGTCATACTAGTTGTTACGAGTATACTACTATCTCTTTATCAACCAGTGTACAGTGCGGTAGTTCACGGCTGTGGCTACCTCTGTGTCGGCAGTCGGCAGGCAGTCCGTCCATCCATAATTGTATTATTATTATAATATATACCACCTAACCGTGGTTTTTTTTTCATTCTTTATACCGTCGTCATAGTGTCATACTAGTTGTTACGAGTATACTACTATCTCTTTATCAACCAGTGTACAGTGCGGTAGTTCACGGCTGTGGCTACCTCTGTGTCGGCAGTCGGCAGGCAGTCCGTCCATCCATAATTGTATTATTATTATAATATATACCACCTAACCGTGGTTTTTTTTTCATTCTTTATACCGTCGTCATAGTGTCATACTAGTTGTTACGAGTATACTACTATCTCTTTATCAACCAGTGTACAGTGCGGTAGTTCACGGCTGTGGCTACCTCTGTGTCGGAACTCGGCAGGCAGTCCGTCCATCCATAATTGTATTATATACCACCTAACCGTGGTTTTTTTATACCACCTAACCGTGGCAGTCCGTCCATAATTGTATACTGTGCATTCTTCGAAATCCCAAATCCGAATTCCGAGCCCACCCGCTGGCGGTGATGCAGGGCAGTCTGGAGCGACTGCTGATGCTGACATCTGGTCCGGACTGAAGGACCTGACAACCATTACGGACATGTCGTCTACTGTCACTGCATATGATTCTCTCACCATTGATAGAATGGTGGAGGATTATATGAGTGACCGCGTCCAAGTAGGCACGTCACACAGTCCGTACTTATACTGGCAGGAAAAAGAGGCAATTTGGAGGCCCTTGCACAAACTGGCTTTATTCTACCTAAGTTGCCCTCCCACAAGTGTGTACTCCGAAAGAGTGTTTAGTGCCGCCGCTCACCTTGTCAGCAATCGGCGTACGAGGTTACATCCAGAAAATGTGGAGAAGATGATGTTCATTAAAATGAATTATAATCAATTCCTCCGCGGAGACATTGACCAGCAGCAATTGCCTCCACAAAGTACACAGGGAGCTGACATGGTGGATTCCAGTGGGGACGAATTGATAATCTGTGAGGAGGGGGATGTACACGGTGATATATCGGAGGATGATGATGAGGTGGACATCTTGCCTCTGTAGAGCCAGTTTGTGCAAGGAGAGATTAATTGCTTCTTTTTTGGTGGGGGTCCAAACCAACCCGTCATTTCAGTCACAGTCGTGTGGCAGACCCTGTCACTGAAATGATGGGTTGGTTAAAGTGTGCATGTCCTGTTTTGTTTATACAACATAAGGGTGGGTGGGAAGGGCCCAAGGACAATTCCATCTTGCACCTCTTTTTTCTTTTATTTTTCTTTGCGTCATGTGCTGTTTGGGGAGGGTTTTTTGGAAGGGACATCCTGCGTGACACTGCAGTGCCACTCCTAGATGGGCCAGGTGTTTGTGTCGGCCACTAGGGTCGCTAATCTTACTCACACAGCTACCTCATTGCGCCTCTTTTTTTCTTTGCGTCATGTGCTGTTTGGGGAGGGTTTTTTGGAAGGGACATCCTGCGTGACACTGCAGTGCCACTCCTAGATGGGCCCGGTGTTTGTGTCGGCCACTAGGGTCGCTTATCTTTCTCACACAGTCAGCTACCTCATTGCGCCTCTTTTTTTCTTTGCGTCATGTGCTGTTTGGGGAGGGTTTTTTGGAAGGGACATCCTGCGTGACACTGCAGTGCCACTCCTAGATGGGCCCGGTGTTTGTGTCGGCCACTAGGGTCGCTAATCTTACTCACACAGCTACCTCATTGCGCCTCTTTTTTTCTTTGCGTCATGTGCTGTTTGGGGAGGGTTTTTTGGAAGGGACATCCTGCGTGACACTGCAGTGCCACTCCTAGATGGGCCCGGTGTTTGTGTCGGCCACTAGGGTCGCTGAGCTTAGTCATCCAGCGACCTCGGTGCAAATTTTAGGACTAAAAATAATATTGTGAGGTGTAAGGTGTTCAGAATAGACTGAAAATGAGTGTTAATTATGGTTATTGAGGTTAATAATACTATGGGATCAAAATGACCCCCAAATTCAATGTTTTAAGATGTTTTTTAGGGTTTTTTGAAAAAACCACCCGAATCCAAAACACACCCGAATCCGACAAAAAAAATTCGGTGAGGTTTTGCCAAAACGCGGTCGAACCCAAAACACGGCCGCGGAACCGAACCCAAAACCAAAACACAAAACCCGAAAAATTTCAGGCGCTCATCTCTAATAGTTTCCTGTGATATGTCGCATCACTGGTAGTGTGGTGTGGCATTACGTATGGTAGCAGGAGCGTGCTACCTCCAAGTAGCACATCTATTAGATGGCGGGGAAGGTAGTGTAAAGGTACAGGGAGCAGGTGGGAGGCAAACAGCATAGGTAGCGGGAAGCTATACTCTGTGATACATACACGGCATTGAGCGGCCTCACGTGATCGTGCATACATGCACTCCCCAGCGCCAGTGCCGTAACTAGACATTTTAGCGCTGTGTGCAAGAAATGGCATCGGTGCCCCCACTCCCCTCTTATGTATAGTGGCAGTGCGCAGTAGGCACGCATAAAATATATAGGGGCGTGGCTTCATGGGGAAGGGGTGTGGCCACAAAATAATACCAATTCAAATTATGCAGCACAGTAGCCCCACTACACCAGGTAGAGTCCCCATTTTACACATTACGCCAGAGTCCCCTTTTTACACATTACGGCAGACAGAGTCCCCCTTTTTACACTTTACGAAAGGCAAAGTTCCATTTTTACACATTACGGCAGACAGCATCTCCTTTTTACACATTACAGCAGAAAGAGTTCATCTTTTACACATTACAGCAGACAGCGTCCACTTTTTACACATTACGACAGGCAGAGTCCATCTTTTACAAGTTACGGCAGACATCGTCCCCTTTTTACACATTACCGCAGACAGTCCCCTTTTTACACATTTCGACAGGCAGAGTCCCCTTTTTACACATTACGACAGACAGCGTCCCCTTTTTACACATTACCGCAGAGTCCACCTTTTACACGTTACGGCAGACAGTGTCCCCTTTTTACGCATTACCGCAGAGTCCCCTTTTTACACATTTCGACAGGCAGAGTCCCCTTTTTACACATTACGACAGACAGCGTCCCCTTTTTACACATTACCGCAGAGTCCACCTTTTACACGTTACGGCAGACAGCGTCCCCTTTTTACGCATTACCGCAGAGTCCCCTTTTACACATTACGACAGGCAGAGTCCTCTTTTTACACATTACGACAGACAGCGTCCCCTTTTTACATGTTACAGCAAACAGCATCCCCTTTTAACACATTACGACAGGCAGAGTCCCCTTTTTACACATTACGACAGACAGCGTCCCCTTTTTACACATTACTGCAGAGTCCACCTTTTACAAGTTACGGCAGACAGCATCCCCTTTTTACGCATTACCGCAGACAGAGCCCCCTTTTACACATTACGACAGGCAAAGTTCTCTTTTTACACATTACGACAGACAGCGTCCCCTTTTTACACATTACCGCAGACAGTCCACTTTTTACACATTTCAACAGGCAGAGTCCCCTTTTTACACATACGACAGGCAGCATCTCCTTTTTACACATTACCGCAGAGTCCACCTTTTACACGTTACGGCAGACAGCGTCCCCTTTTTACGCATTACCGCAGACAGAGCCCCCTTTTACACATTACGACAGGCAGAGTCCTCTTTTTACACATTACGACAGACAGCGTCCCCTTTTTACACATTACCGTAGACAGAGTCCCCTTTTTACACGTTACGGCAGACAGCGTCCCCTTTTAACACACTACGATAGGCAGAGTCCCCTTTTTACACATTACGGCAGACAGCGTCCCCTTTTTACACATTACGACAGCCAGAGTCCACCTTTTACACATTACGGTAGACAGCGTCCCCTTTTTACACATTACGGCAGACAGCGCCCCCCTTTTTACACATTAAGGCAGACAGCATCCCCTTTTTTACACATTGCGGTAGACAGCATCCACTTTTTTACACATTACGGCAGACAGCGCCCCTTTTTTACACATTACGGCAGACAGCATCCTCTTTTTACACCTTACGGCAGACAGCATCCCCTTTTCTACACATTGCGGCAGACAGAGTCCCCTTTTTACACATTACTACAGATAGAATAGATAGATAGACAGAGAGATAGAAAGAATAGATGATACTTACTCTCTCCCCGCTGGCTCAGGCAGTCAGGCTCCTCGGTGTAGCTGCTTGCAGATCCCTGGCAGGGGAGGTGGAGGGTGAGGGACGGGGACTCAGGAGCTGCAGCAGCGCACTGTAATTGGTGGCGGCACCGCTGCAGCAATCCCTCTCCTTCCACATTGGCTGGCCGCTGCCGTTGTGAATGCTGGGATGGGGGAAGCGCAACCCAGCATTCACTGCGGCGACGGACAGCCTATGTGGAAGGAAAGGGATAGCTGCAGCAGTGCTAATACCAATTACAGTGCACTGCTGCGGATCCCGAGTCCCCCTCCCTCCTCCTGCTTCTCCCCTGCTCCCGGAGCTGCTGCTGCTCTTCGCGCACACAAAGGCGGCTTGTAATGAGTCAGTTTGACTCATTACAATGCAGCCAGTTGTGCCCTCCAGACAACTGCGCTGTGTGCCAGGCACACCTGGCACACACGTATTTACGGCCCTGCCCAGCGACATTGTTTGGAATGGGGAAATCAGATCCTGCGGTATGCCATGATGCGTTACACCACAGTGTGCAGCCTCTTGCAGCAACAATATATAATTACACATCTTTAGTTGGAATCCGATGAACAGTATGCCGGAAGACTGGTGCCCGAATCCCGACATTGTTCAGAATCCTGGCACTGGTATCCCAACAGTCGGCATGCCGAACAAAAGTATGCCAGGGAGGGTTAGGGTTAGGCTGCAGGGGGGGAGGGTTAGGCTGCAGGGGGTAGGTTAGTGTTTGGCACTAGGGGGAGGGTTAGAGTTAGACTGTGGGAGGGGATGGTTAGGTTTAGGCTGCAGGCAAGGAGGGTTAGGGTAATGGTTAGGGTTAGTATACTTACTAAAAAGTTTTGGGATTCTGAAAGTCGGAATGCCGCTGTCGGTATTCTGACTGCTGGCATCCTCACTTATGGGATCCCATACCCAATTCATTACAACATAAGCTATATTGCTTTGTGGAGTACACTTAACAACAACTAAAATCCTGTACTATAAATACAATATCAATAGAAATGAGCAGTTATCTGTAACAATGGTTGAGTAATAGCTGCCTGTAAATGATAACCAAAGGAAAAAGATTGTAATTAGCGTTGATGAATACATGACAGGAGGGTCTAAGGGCAAAACAGACTTTTCAATTAAAAATTCTGTAGACGGAAAACATACTACTGTATCGATTGATTGTATTGTATTTTTTATTTTATTTTTACGGTAGGGTTTGAATATTTTCTAGTTCTTCAGACTATTGCCATATAGTGTATTATTTGATGGTGTGATGTGCAGTGTGACATGTAAACACCAGTATCGATACTGATTCTTATTATTTGTTAGTAAGAAGGCCCTTAGCTACTATTTAATTACAAATACAGTATATGTCTCATAATATAATAATCTGAATAATACAGTAATACACAGACTTCTTTACATTCAGGAATAATAAACTGTCTCTAGAGCATAACGGTAGGATAGGTAATGGTACAAACAAACCCTGTTTTCCAAGAATGATGCAAAGCTTTGGAGAATATTGAGACCTATAGAGAATAATAAAACAAATACACATCTGGGAGCTTTCTTTCTTTAGAATGTGATGACACATGTGTTCACTGATTGCATTATATCTTATATATATTGTCCTAGACGGGGAGAATGTGCTGTAATACAATAGTAAGTCTAAACATTGATGGATAAAAATCCGGTTATAATACAATATACTGTAATTTAAATATCAGTACGGGTTCTGCTATAAATAAGATAAACTTATAAAGAATATTTCATTTTCCCCATAATTCTTTCACTATAATTAGTGTATAATTTTTACGTCAAATCAGTGTAACTATGATCACACTATAGTCTTCTACTGATTGGTTGGAAATAAAGGGCCTAATTCAGACCTGATCGCTAACAAGCGATTTTTGCACTGCTGCGATCAGATAGTCACCGCCTACAGGGGGAGTGTATTTTTGCTTTGCAAGTGTGTGAACGCATGTGTAGCAGAGCTGTACAAACAGGTTTTGTGCAGTCTCTGCGCAGCCCTGGACTTACTTAGCCGCTGCGATCACTTCAGCCTGTCCAGAACCGGAATTGACGTCAGGAACCCTCCCTGCAAACACATGGACATGCCTGCATTTTTCCAGAGACTCCTTGAAAACAGTCATTTGACACCCACAAATGCCCTCTTCCTGTCAATCTCCTTGCGATCTCCCGTGCGAAGGGACCCATCGAACAAACCCATCACTGAGTGGCGATCCGCTTTGTACCCGTTGCAGTGCATACGCATGTGCAGTTTGGACCTGATCGCCCGCTGAGCGAAAATGCACAGCAGCTATCAGGTCTGAATTACCCCCAAAGTCGGTAAGCAATAACAAAATGTGTACATTTGTAGCAAATCTCCTTCTGAGAAGTGAAGTCTATATACTGTAGGCTCTGTGTGAACAACAGGGCCGGACTGCCCATGTGGCACTGCTGGCAAAAGCCAGAAGGGCCAATGGGATGGTGGGCCGGTTTGCCCACACAGAGAGCCGGGAAGGCCACATGCCTTTGGTATAGCTGCCTCCCCACCCAAAGTGTGTGTCTCCATGGCATGCCCTGTGTGCCGTGTCACATGTCCCCGCTCCCTCCCACCCGAAGCATGCCTCAACATGGAAATGGGGGGGAGCGCCGCGAGTCCACACCCCATTGACTCGCAGCATGCCCCAGTGGGTAGTGTCTGCGCCGACCATTTCATGGCACGCGGCCCCCTTTCATGAACACACATGCCAGGGCCGATTCACCTTCATCATAAACATATTTCATAATTTCTGAACATAGAGTTTGATTCAGACTTGTATGTGAACCCGATGGTCATGACTGGTTGCAGCCTTTTGCCATCTGAGTAAGACTCAGCATACTCAGAATGACCAGCAGAACTGCTAAACTGGGGCTAGGAAGACATCACCAAAATACCCAAACCATGTACTTGGCATGCCTGTAAATTGTGATGTTCCGCCCCTGCTTTGAAAAATTTTGTCCTGCATCATCCTGCCGACCAGCATCTTATGCAGATGGCCAAGGACTGCGACCGTCACGACCGATGGTTGTGATGGTAATCCGATGTTGATCTTTGGACAAAGCACTCGGACCACAGATGCTCACAAGAGCTGTCTTTTTCCTACAGGCTCCAGCTGCTGCATTAGCTTATTAGTTGTACAGTATTGCACAGCCACTTCTCTACGCAGAGCCGGCCATAGGCATAGGCAAACTAGGCAATTGCCTAGGGCATTTGATATGCCTGGGGGCATCTGCAGCTTCTGCTGATTAAAATTATATGCGGCATGCCTATATTCTGTGTGTAGCATTTCATATGCAGATACAGCCACAGTCTCACACAGTATATAGGCATGCTGCATATCATTTTAATCAGCAGAAGCTGCTTGTGCATCCTAGCCACATAGCAATGCAAATAAGATGCATTTTCATTTAAAAAAATGTGCCCGACATTAGCATTGAGGCAAGATTTATGAGGACACAACTGTATTCAAGCAGAGGCAGAAGTCACAATGTTAGTGGCAGTGTGAGTGTTGTGTGCATGTGAGTAGGTTGGTTGTGCACTAGTGTTCGGAATATGTGTAAGGAGCATTATGTGTGTCATGTAAAACTGCATTAATAATGTGCAATATATGTGTAAGGGGCACTATGTGTGTCATTATGTGTATAAGGGTATTAATAATGTGCGGCATATGTGTAACAGGGTACTACTGTATGTGTGCCATTACGTGTATAGGTACACTAATCATGATCAGCAAATGTGTAGGGGCCACTATATGTGTCATTATGTGTATAAGGGCATTAATAATGGGGGTAATTCCAAGTTGATCGCAGCAGGAAATTTTTTAGCAGTTGGGCAAAACCATGTGCACTGCAGGGGGGCAGATATAACATTTGCAGCGAGAGATAGATTTGGGTGGGTTATATTGTTTATGTGCAGGGTAAATACTGGCTGCTTTACTTTTACACTGCAATTTAGATTGCAGATTTAACTCACCACACCCATATCTATCTCTCTCTGCACATGTTATATCTGCCTCCCCTGCAGTGCACATGGTTTTGCCCAACTGCTAACAAAAATCCTGCTGCGATCAACTCAGAATTACCCCCTATGTGCGGCATATGTGTAATGGATATTACATGTAAAAGGGCATTAATAAAGGTTGTCATAATGTGTAAGGCGCATTATGTTTATAAGGACATTAATGTGTCTCATATGTGTAAGGGGCATTACTATGTGGAATTGTGTATAAATGCATTACTAATGTGTGGCATTACATGTATAAGGTGCTCTACTATGTGGCGTTGCGTATAGAAAGGGCACTACTGTGTCGTCTAATGTGAATAAAGAGCAATAGGGTGTGGTGTAATGTGAATAAGGAGCAATTCAGTGTGATATAATGTGAATAAGGGGCTCTACTGTGAGGAGTAACGTTTATAAGGTAAAGTGATACCACTGTGGGATGTAATATGAATTATGGACACTATCGCATGATCAAATGTGAATAAAGTTGCAGTACTGTGTGGCGTAATTGGAATTGGGGTTACTATTGTGGGGCCATGCCCCTTGCCAGCAAAAAGACACCCCTTTTTGGGCTGTGCGCCAAATGTGCTTACTGTCTTTATTTAAAATATAGGGGGTACAAACCCCAAAATAAGGACTGATATGGATGAGGGGTGATGGTGCTGGGAAAGAGGTGCAAGGTCAGAGGCGGAACCAGCGGTGGTGCTAGGGGGCACAAGCCAAAATCTTGCCTAGGGCATCATATTGGTTAGGGCCGGCTCTGTCTCTACGGTTGTGCAATACCGTACAAATACAGTATGAATCAGACCCATAATGATCTATTTAGCAAACCTCAGACTAGTTGATTTCCTTAAATGTTGTGCACTTTACTATCTAGTCTCAATAATAATAAAATAATGAAATCAGTTACCGAAGACACTACTGTATGTAAACATTTTAGGGAACATTTATACCCCATTTCCACTAGCTCAAAAAACACGGGTAAATGCACGGGAGCGCGCATTTACCCATGTTTTTTGAAAGTGGAAACGGCTCCCTCAGGAAAAACCCGGATCAAGTGACACGGGAATGATCTGGTTAAGGTGTAATGTAATGTGTAATGTAAACGGAAGCCGTGTCGATGCGACACGGCTCCCGTTTACACTGTATGGAAGGGCGACGCTGGGAGATCATGTGATCTCCCAGCGCCGCCCCTGCCACATCACCAGCAGTGTCACCAACCCGGCAATATGCCAGGATGGTGACTGCTGATGGGAAAGGGGCCGATGCGGGTCGCAGCCGGGTAGCACCCGTGTCAGGCTCCAGGCTGAGACCCGCATCGTCAGAAGGAAAAGGGGTATTAGTTGTTCTCTTGCCTGCATGCCATTTATGCAAATGTTGAACAGCCTCTAATGATTTTTTATGTTTAAATACCTCCTGAACCTCCCTTATAGCAGCTCTGTATTGTAACTATGCATCTTTGTATGGCTCAAAACTGTTGCTAAAAGGTCACATCAGTGTCACACATGTCCCACCTTCATACTGTAATGTCCTGTTCAAGTTGCGCTACCCTATAGTGACAGCATTGGAAAGAAAGTAGAACCAGATGCATGTTGTGTGTAGCACTGTTTTTATTCATTTTTTTTTCTTACACTTTGCAGTACAGGAGCTTTAATAAGCATCTCCTGCCCCCTATGTGTTTAAATAAATAACCATGAACTCATTGTTATTCTTCAAATAAAAAGGCAAATTAGGGTTTGAACAAAGATTTGCACAACAGGCAATTACTCAGTGACACGCATGAGGAATTTCAAAGGAAGACAAGATTTAGAATTTACAGAGGATACCAAAATTATTCATGCTAAAAAATGACACCTTTTTAGTGCATTCATTCATATTGTATACCGGAATAATTACATGTAGATTCAACATACTTAGTATTGACATGGAGATTACCTAAATTGCAGGTGAGTTTAATCATCACTTGCAAAAAGCATACTTTATTGTGATAACACTGAGACCTGTTTGTTAGTATTGTGTAATTGCTGTTGGAGATGCATGGAAGGCTTTCTGCCCTATCTCTTTCTATTGTAGGGAATTATATTAGTGGAGAAGGTCATAATTGTACTTTGGTTAGGCAAATCTTCCAACTGTCCTGATTTTAGAGGGACAGTCCCTCTATTCGAGAACTGTTCCGCTGTCCCACCCGCGTGCTGCAGTGTCCCATCGGTGGATGTGATGTTGGGGGACTGAGCAGCGGCACCGGCGAATGTATACTGCGTGCTTCCATTCCCTGCAGAGTGGAGGCTATGGGCAGCCCAGCAGTAGCGGCTGGAGTGCTGGGTTCGCCCCCAGCATGATGCAAAACTGGGGGTGGGGAGTGGGGGGTGTGGTCATGCAGGCACGCCTATGAAACAGCATCATTTAGGTGGCATGGCTTACAAGACCAAAGCCCCATCCCCTTTTTGGCCACATGCGCCTTCTGCGTGTTGAGTGGGGTCCCAAACTACCAAACTACAATTATTAAATGTTGGGAGGTATGGGTTTTGGTTAGTGGAATTTCAAAAGAATAGGAAAATAGATTATGTGCAAAAATTGCTAGGCAGAATAGCCTTGACAACAGGAGCGGATTGGGATGGAAAACCAGCCCAGTAAATTAATGAATTCAGCCCTACATAGGGGATGAGGTCTGTGAAGGGGATGGGGTCTGTTGAGGAGACAGGAGAGCCACTCCTCAAAAGAAGGACTTTTTTAACATTGAAACTGGTACTTTGTATTTTACTGGAAACTAATAGTATAAATATAGTTTCCCACTCGTACCAAGCATCAGTAAAATTGATAAAATAAAATCTGTAGCTATGATCATCTACAGTATCTAAACAACATCATCCACCCAACCTCAACAACCATGAGTACCACTCATGAACTACACCACCCACCCAAAGAAATACTATACATATATCATCTAACAATTCCATGTACAGTAGCTCTTAACCACTTCTACTCACAGATGCCTTCTCTCACTTATTAAAATATCCCTAGCTCGCCATCACCACTCACTTACACCATACCTAGCCAACAAAAATATCCCTTACTTGTTGGCAGAGTGTACTGGGCTATCTGGTGCAGTGACGTCAGTCCACACACTACATGAATTAAACAGTAATGTAGATTTATTTAGTGTACACAGGTGACTCAAATGTAACACTGATAGCAGTAATCAGGAGCCCATATATCACACATGGTAACAGCATTAGGTAGCGGTACTTATCAGGAGATGTCTGTGGTGGTGAAGCATGGAGGACTGCACAGCCGTGCAGTCTGACTCCCACTGTAGAGAAGAGGATGCATGCACTGGAATACTGTGAGTCTCTGTAGCTGAGATCTGCTCCCAGTCTCAGCTCTGCACACTTGTACACTAGGACTCTGTTTCTCTGTGTGTGTCACACTCTCCACACGCTCTCTGTGATGGAGGAACAGGAACTTACATCATATAACTCCGCCTTCGAGTGACTCCTGGCACTAGAGGTCTAACACTAGGGGATGCACCCATAGATTGGTACACAGAAGGAGACAGGTGCAGAGAGCACCATATCCTAACACTTCCCCTCGCTCAAGACTGTCTCCGGTCACAAGTTTAAAGAACATGACATTTTATCAAACAAATCAATAAAGTCACTCCTGTAACCGAAAACATAATGTGAAGCAAAAACAGTAAGAATAAATCAACATTAACCATAGTCTAGTCCACATCCCATCAGGAATGCAAGTAGCAAGTGTGATGACAGTCCTTTTGTCAACATGTCAGCAATATTCTTCACTTGCAACATATTCCACATTGACGGATTTGTTTTCCACTAACTCACAAATTAAATGATGTTTTATAGCAATGTGCTTAGACCATCCATGATGCTTTGTGCTACAAGAAAGATCAATTGCTCCCTTGTTATCACACTTTATGTTGATGAACTCACTGTGGTAAGGAAGACCTAATTCGCATAAAGTCTCTCTTATCCAAAGTGCTTCTTTTGAAGCTTCTGTGAGCGCTATGTACTCTGCCTCTGTTGTAAAAAGAGCAACTGTAGATTGTTTCCTACTTGTTTCCTACTTGCCCAGTTTACGGCTGCGCCTGCTAGTGCAAACAGATATCCAGTATAAGAACGTCTATCATCCTCATCTGATCCCCAGGCACTTTTAAGCTGGTATCTGATGATCTTGTAAATTTTAGATTTAGTGAACTTGTATCTTTGAGGTACCTTATTATACTCTTTACTGCAATCCAGGAAAATTTGTGAACTGGATTGCCCGACCCACTGCATGTGTGATGTATGGACGTGTCCCAATGCTTGCATACATCAAACTATCAATGGCATTTTGATAAGGGATTTCTTGCATTTCTTCTATTTCCCTTTTGCTGCTTGGTGACATGGCCTTGACCATCTTTGTACTTTTATCAATGGGAGTACTTACTGGTTTTGCATCTGTCATTCCGTACTTGGAAATTATTGCCTCAATGTATGTTTGTTGGTCAATTGTGACAGTTCCCTCTTGCAGGTTTTGAACAATTTTCATACCTAATAGATGATTTTCAGGGCCTAAATCTTTAAACTTAAATCTTTGTTTAAGCTGGTGCTTGACATCAGTGATATGATCTTCTTGATCTGCCAAAAGTAAATCATCCACATACACAGCTATGATGAACAACTTTTCTTTGATGGTTTTGTGGTATAGGCAGTGATCAATCTCTGACCTAACAAAGTTCATTTCTAGTAACGCTGCATCCAACTTTACATACTAGCAACGACCATTTTGCTTGAGGCCATATAGCGACTTCTTTAAGAGACAAACTTTCCCAGTTTGGAATATGTCCATATCATAATGTTCAGGTGGTTCCATATAAATTTCCTCAATCAATTCTCCATTAAGGAATGCGGAATCAACGTCTAGTTGATCATGTAGTGTTGACAGTTCTGCATCAATTGCTGACTTCCACTCTGTCCAATCACTGCTTGACTTTGCTTCCTGTATGTTTTGAGGTTCACAGTAAGCTATGTTTGCATACTCCTCACTGTATTTCTTGGCTGGAATACCTCTGTTGCTTCTTGTGGAACTTCTGTTCTCTGACTTGTCTGCTTTGACACTCTCATATTCAGACATGCTTTCTGCTGCCTGTACATCTAATATTAAATTTTGTTATTGCTTCACTACTCCAGTTAGTGGTGCTGTTTCGCAGAATACCAGATCTCTGGATTTAAGAAGACGTTTACTTGTAACATCCCAAAGTCTGTATCCTTTGCTTTCGTCGCATTGTCCGAGCATTATACATTTAATGGATTTTGGATCTAGCTTTATCCTTTTCTGTATGTGCAAAAGCTTTGCTCCTAAAGACACAAAGATGACTGATACTTGGCTTTTTCCTGGACCACACCTCCAGTGGTGTTTTACCTTTGATGGACACTGTAGGTACTCAATTCTTTAGGTATACTACAGTAAATACTGCTTCTGCCCAAAACTTCTTTTCCAGGCCAGCATCACATAGCATAGTCCGTGCTCTCTCAACAATTGTGCTGTTTGCCCGCTCACTCACGCCATTCTGTTCTGGTGTGTAGGCAATTGTTAGCTGATGCTTTATGCCATATTTCCTAAGGAATGTGGCTAAGACTTTGTTATCAAACTCTCCACCGTTTTCTGATCTCAGGACCTTTGGTTTCAGACCTGTCTGATTCTCCACTAGGTTTTTGTTTTCCACAATTTTGTTGACAACTTCACTCTTCTCCTATAAAAAAGTATACGAGTGTCAATCTTGTGGCATCATCAATGAGAGTCATGAAATACCTGTAGCCACTGATTGATTCTTCCTCCATTGGACCACACACGTCTGTGTGCACTAGAGCTAATGGTGTCTTTGCTCTATTAACTGACTGTGGAAATGGGTTGTGAGTTTGCTTGCCTTTTATGCAACTCTCACACATGGGTCTTTCAGCGTTGCTCACAGTGGTCCCTGTTACCATTCCATCTAGCAGTCTCTGGACATTGTCATATCCCAGATGACCCAAAGCATTTGTGCCACAGATCCATTGACTGTTTTACCTCAGTAGCCATCATTGCAGTACACTCCTCAGTGTCCAGGACTTATAGTTGGTTGCACCAGGTTGCTGAAGCAATAACAGTCCCTCTTTTATTAGTTACATAGTTTCTGATTTTGAAAAAAGACAATTTGTCCATCGAGTTCAACCTAATTGGGGGCTCCTATGCTGTATTATTTTTAGGACTATTTTTATCTATATATGTGTTTTTTTATATTATTATAGTGCGTGACCTAACCACCATAGCCCTATACATCCTTATCCATTAGGAATTTATCTAGCCCATTCTTAAAAGTGTCGACGAGTCCACCATTACTACTCTATCTGGAAGGGAATTCCAAACATGTATTGTCCTTACTGTGAAAAACCTTTTCGCCTCTGTGTGCAAAATCTCCTCTACTCTAACCTAAGCGGATGACCACGTGTCCTCTGAGTTGATCTTACCAAAAATAGATCCCCCGCAAACTCTGTGTATTGTCCCCTTATATATTTGTAAATGTTAATGATGTCCCCTCTTAATCTTATCTTTTCCAGTGTAAACATGCCTAGCCTTGCAAGCCTTTCCTCGTAATCCAGGGTCTCCATTACCCTAATCAGCTTGGTAGCCCTCTGAACCTTTTCTAGTTCCAGGATATCCTTTTTGTAGTATGGTGCCCAAAATTGTGTACAGTATTCAAGATGTGGCCTTACTAGTCATTTATATAATGGGAGTATAACACTTTCATCCCTTGCATTAATTCCGCACTTTATGCATGCTAATACCTTGTTCGCCTTCTTTGCTGCAATCCTACTTTGGGTACTGCTACTAAGTTTGTTATCTATGTGGACACCCAAGTCTTTTTCCAGCACAGAAACCCCTTATTTTACCCTGTTTAGTATGCAGGTAGTATTTGTGTTTTTGCTACTAAAGTGCATTACCTTACACTTGTCTGTATTGAACCTCATTCCCCATTTTGCTGCCCATGCTTCCAGTTTAAATAAGTCGTTCTGAAGAGACACAGCATCTCCCTCCAAATTTATTACTTTACATAGTTTGGTATTGTCTGCAAAAATTGACACCATGCTCTCCAGACCTACTGCTAGGTCATTTATGAAAATGTTGAATAATAGTGGTCCAAGTACAGACCCCTGTGGCACATCACTCAGTACTTCAGTCCAATTTGAAAAAGTTCCATTAACCACAACGCGCTGCTCCCTATTGTCTAACCAATTTCTAACCCAAGTGCATATTGTGCTCCCTAGACCCAGTTCTTGTAACTTATGGATAAGTCTCACGTGTGGTACTGTGTCGAAAGCTTTAGCAAAGTCTAAAAAGATTACATCCACCCCCTTACCCTTATCTAGGTTCAAGCTAACTGTTTCATAAAAGCCTAGTAAGTTTGTTTGACACGATCTATCCTTCACAAATCCATGTTGGTTCCTGGTAATAACCTTATTGGCTTCAAGGAACTTCTGTACACTATCCCTTATAATACCTTTCAGTACTTTCCCCACTACAGATGTAAGACTATCTGGTCTATAGTTACCCGATTCAGATTTACTTCCCTTTTTGAATATTGGGACCACTTATGCTATACGCCAGTCTTTGGGAACCATGCCTGATACACAGATGGGTCCATGGTTATCTTGATTAGTTTTCTGCGTGGAAGATCAAAATTAGCGGTCTTGCTAGTTCAGAGGGTAGCTCCCTGAGAACCCTTGGGTGAATTCCATCTGGACCAGGTGACTTAGTCATATTAATATTTTTTAATCGGTCATAGAACACTTCCTCACTTATATAAGCACTTAGCAGTAGGGCATTATCGTTGCTAAGATTTTGTGTTAATCCCTGCATATGGTCCTCTCTTGTAAGTACAGATGAGAAAAAAGTAATTTAATTTATCCACTATGTCATTATTGTGTTTAAGACTTCCAGCTTGTCCTTTAAGGGTCCTATACTCTCCTTTTTCAATCCTTTGCTGTTGATGTATTTAAAAAAATGTTGGGGTTTGATTTACTTTCCTTTGCTATTAGCTTTTCCATTTCTACTTTAGCCGCTCTTATTCCTTTTTTGCATATTTTGTTATAATCCTTATAGTACTGGAATGACTCCACCCTCACATCCACTTTATACTTCTTGAATGCTCAATTCTTTTTGGCCATTAATTCTTTAATCCTTTTTGTTAAACCACATTGGTTTGGAATTATTACTCCTTTGTTTGCTGCCCATGGGAATAAATTTATGAGTGTAATTATCGAGCAGCGCTTTTAAAACATCCCATTTCTCCATAGTAGTTTTTCCTTGAAACAAAATTTCCCATTCAATGTCCATTAGAGCTTCCCTCATCATATCAAAGTTGGCTTTGCTAAGTTTAGAGTCCTAGTTGAGCCTATATAGTACTACTTATGAAAACTGATATTGAATGTGACCATATTGTGGTCGCTGTTTCCCATGGGCTCCCCTATTTGATACCACATCCCCATTATTAGTCAATACCAGGTCTAAGATTGCATTGTACCTAGTTGGTTCCTCAATTAGTTGAAGTAAGCAGTTATCATTTAGTGTATTTAAAAACCTATTACCCCTAGCATTTTCACGAGTGATTTGTCCAATTAATCTCCAGATAGTTAAAATCTCCCATCATCATTACCTCTCCTAATCCTGACGCTTTTTCTATTTGCTTCAGTAACAATTCCTCATCAGGCACATTAATACCAGGTGGCTTGTAGCAAATCCTTATAAGTATCTTTTTTGTTCCCTTTTCCCCACATGCAAATTCTACCCATAAAGTCTCAACAGTGTTTACAGTCCCCTCATGAATATCTTCCCTTATATCAGGTTTTAAAATCATCGGCTTTACGTAAAGACATACCCTTCCATCCCGTTTATTTATTCTGTCTCTCCTGAACAGCGTGTAACCCTCCAGAGTGACTGTCCAATCGTGAGATTCTTCCCACCAAATTTCAGTAATGCCTATAATAATTTAATAGTTCCGAGATGTCGTGTCTCCCCCACTTTTTCTTCCTTCTGTGACCCAGATTGCAACCTGTTCGACCTTATCTACCAGTATCTCCCCTGCAACTCCTACTATTATGCACCATACACTTGCCCTTCCAAAACTAGACCTTGTAGCCTTTCTTCTCTAGGACGATGATAGCAGTGACACTACTTACTAAATCAGGCACGTACAACACATCTTGGATACCTGTAACAACGGGTGGTATTCATGTGACAGCCGGTCAGCTGACCGACAGTCACATGACCTCCTCCGTGAGCCCGACGGCTCACTATCCCGATGGTCGGCATGCCGACCAACAGGGACTATTTCCACTCGTGGGTGTCCACGACACCCATAGAGTGGGAATAGAACCCGTGGCGACCGCAGGTCGCCACCGAGCCCGCAAGGGGCTTGCTGCACTCGCCCCTCCCCGCCGGGATCCCGGCGTCGGTATGCTGCCAGGATCCCGGCGTCGGTAAGGTGACTGGCGGTCAGGAGACCGCCGGTCACCAGTACTACACCCGTAACAACTGTCTCACCTCCAATTCTTAAATGTACTGTGATTGTCCCAGCTTGTAATGCAGTAAGGGCCTTATTTCCAATCCCTGTAACTGTAGTGTGAACACATGGTTTGCAAGAATTGAACCAATGCTTATTGCAACTGAAATGTCTAGTGGCCCCCAAGTCCATTTACCAGCAATCCTTCCTGTGACTGTCTGCTACATTCAATGCTGACTCGTTTGGCTTGTCACGCTGCTTCTGCGCACCACTGGAATTTCTCATCTTGCAATCTGAAGCTTTATGTTCTATCGTGTGACATATATAACACTTGAATTTGTGCTTTCTGGACTTTGTGCCCTTTATGATCAAGGCAGAACCCTCAGCTATGGTCTAGACAGGAATACGTTCTTGGAACTGCAGCAACTTGGCTCTCCATTGTCAGTTTAGTGTCGTTTGACTCTAACGCAACCACCAAAAAATCAAATTCTGGCATCAGATTCTGTAACATAGCATTGCGACTTCTTCCTCATCCACCTGTGCCCCCACAGACGCCAACTGCTGAGCTAGCAACAATGTCTTATCAATGTAATCGTTCATGTCCTTGCAGGCAGTTCCATATAGCATTCATCTTAAACTTATCCTTCTCATTAGACCTTTATCTTTATATGCATTTTGCAGGGCTGTCTACATGTCCTTAGCTAACAATTTCCCACTGACTATTGAATAGACATGCTGCTCCACAGCTAAACCTATCGTCCTGATGGCTCTGTCTACGTCATCTGGGTTTGGACCTGCTCCCGAGTCTATAGTAACCTTCCACAACTTTTCCCGCTTAAGCTGAATCTCTATGGCAAACTTCCATGTAGCATAGTTCTCTGAACCTTTCAGCTTAGCAAAGTTCATGCTGTGTCCTGTATTATACATCCTTTCTGCACTTGTATAAAATGTTTATCTTCAAGTACATGCGGGTCAGGGCCCATAACCTGTTGGCAGAGTATACTGGGCTATCTGGTGCAGTGACGTCAGTCCACACACTAGATGATTTAAACAGTAATGCAGGTTTATTTAGTGTACACAGGTGACTCAGATGTAACACTGATAGCGGTAATCAGGAGCCCATATATCACACAAGGTAACAGCATTATGTAGCGGTACTTATTAGATGTCTGTGATGGTGAAGCATGGAGCACTGCACAGCCGTGCAGTCTGACTCCCACTGTAGAGAAAAGGATGAATGCACTGGAACACTGTGAGTCTCTGTAGCTGAGATCTGCTCCCAGTCTCAGCTCTGCACACTTGTACACCAGGACTATGTCTCGCAGTCTCTCAGTATGTGTCACACTCTCTCTGAGATGGAGGAACAGGAACTTGCATCATATAACTCCACCTCCGAAATATCCCTCACTCATTACCACTCCCTGACTCCAGACCTCACCCACAGAAATATCCCTCACTCACCACCACTTCCTGACTCCATACC
The DNA here is from genome assembly GCF_028390025.1 of Pseudophryne corroboree. Classification (NCBI taxonomy): domain Eukaryota; kingdom Metazoa; phylum Chordata; class Amphibia; order Anura; family Myobatrachidae; genus Pseudophryne; species Pseudophryne corroboree. Next base: position 958,651,237 of record NC_086444.1, on the reverse strand, counting down.
TCACCCTATTTGGCTGCTATTGAGTTAAATTGCTGCACATAACACCATTTTATTGAATAACAGAATTAATTGGTCTAGCTAACTACAACTATGAAAAATCAAGAAAAACATCTTAGATACAAACTTGAAAAATGTCCAGTAGCCTAAAGCCCCATACACACTAGCCGAGCGGCGGGAACTTGGGGGTGTGCTGGCATCGGCAAGTGCATACACACTGGGGAAGTGAGCGATGGTGGGGGAATGACACCCATGTTGCATCTGCAGCATGGCTGTCATTAACGAGGACCTCATCGGCATGTGTCAGTATATATGCTACTGCAGTCGACTGCCCGGCATTTGCTCTGTTCTTTCACATGGAAGGGATGGGGAAACATCATATCCCCAGGAGATGAAAGCAGATATCACAGTCATACAGTCTAAGATATGTCACAGTGTAAGGACACGATATCTGCAGGGTTCAGGTCGGTCTGGTGTCAGTACCATACTGTACTGCATAAACAATTACCTGAGGTGAGCACATATAACTCCCACGGCTACCTGACTTCACCACAGTCCTAGTGACTTAATAGAATTACTGTACTTGCCCTCTTACATTTTTCCTGTTAATTGCACTATTAATTAAATATATGATGTTACAATAGCTGTAAGAATGTTCAGAAGTGTGTGGTTGACTTCATTGTTTCATATTGGTGGCATATTGAGTAACATTATGATATTCCTCACAAAAGAATAGCAGCAGTAAATAAAATATATTTACGTAAGGAAAAGAACAAGTCAATGTCTGTGAAATTTCTTTAATATATTTAGAAATCTAATATTATGTTGTACACTAGACCTTTGCTGACTTCTCAGCTAGACATCGGTCTCAATCAATTTAAATAAAACTAAGCAGTTAACTTCAACCCACGTTGTACAAAGTGAACATTCCAGTCTGCTTAATGTTAAGCCTACTCCGTCAAACCAACAATAAAGATGTGAACTATGCATTAGACCATGAACTTAGAACATGCTAGGATAATGTTATCTTAGTGCCAGTAATTAAATCAGTTATACCTGATTATACAAGCTGCAATTAACCAACTATGTAATTAAGAGGAAATTATACCTGGTTCAGATCGGATCTAATAATAGTGACAACAATCTAAACACAGATTTGTTTTTTTGTCTTGGAGATAATTCAAAGTGTTTTAATCAGTAAACAACAACTGCACTCATATTGTACTATATGGTTACTTACAGTACCTAAGAAATGCATTAAGTGTGGATAAAATACTTTTCAGTAAATAAAAATAAGTTGGATGGGCCGGAGTCCCTAACTCACTGAAGAATTCACAGGTGGGCAAAAATGCATTTGAATAAGATTTTCAGGACTGTAACACTGCTATTTCTCTGTTGTCTATTTGTATTCATTTTTGTCATTGTGTATCTTCCCTTTATGATTCTATCGATATTCTAATTGTATATATTTTCATTTCTCCACCATCTACATCCAAATATACGTCCCATATTATTCCACTTTTTCGAAGTAGCTGTGCTGCTTTATAAAATAGCTTGATTCTACACTACACTCTTGCTCTGACAACAGCAATCACATACAGATGTGTCCTCTTATATCTTTGCTCCGTGCACTACAAGTCACATTACATATAACTAGAGATGAGCGCCTGAAATTTTTCGGGTTTTGTGTTTTGGTTTTGGGTTCGGTTCCGCGGCCGTGTTTTGGGTTCGACCGCGTTTTGGCAAAACCTCACCGAATTTTTTTTGTCGGATTCGGGTGTGTTTTGGATTCGGGTGTTTTTTTCAAAAAACCCTAAAAAACAGCTTAAATCATAGAATTTGGGGGTAATTTTGATCCCAAAGTATTATTAACCTCAAAAAACATAATTTACACTCATTTTCAGCCTATTCTGAACACATCACACCTCACAATATTATTTTTAGTCCTAAAATTTGCACCGAGGTCGCTGTGTGAGTAAGATAAGCGACCCTAGTGGCCGACACAAACACCGGGCCCATCTAGGAGTGGCACTGCAGTGTCACGCAGGATGTCCCTTCCAAAAAACCCTCCCCAAACAGCACATGACGCAAAGAAAAAAAGAGGCGCAATGAGGTAGCTGACTGTGTGAGAAAGATAAGCGACCCTAGTGGCCGACACAAACACCGGGCCCATCTAGGAGTGGCACTGCAGTGTCACGCAGGATGTCCCTTCCAAAAAACCCTCCCCAATCAGCACATGATGCAAAGAAAAAGAAAAGAAAAAAGAGGTGCAAGATGGAATTATCCTTGGGCCCTCCCACCCACCCTTATGTTGTATAAACAAAACAGGACATGCACACTTTAACCAACCCATCATTTCAGTGACAGGGTCTGCCACACGACTGTGACTGATATGACGGGTTGGTTTGGACCCCCCCCAAAAAAGAAGCAATTAATCTCTCCTTGCACAAACTGGCTCTACAGAGGCAAGATGTCCACCTCATCTTCACCCTCCGATATATCACCGTGTACATCCCCCTCCTCACAGATTATCAATTCGTCCCCACTGGAATCCACCATCTCAGCTCCCTGTGTACTTTGTGGAGGCAATTGCTGCTGGTCAATGTCTCCGCGGAGGAATTGATTATAATTCATTTTAATGAACATCATCTTCTCCACATTTTCTGGATGTAACCTCGTACGCCGATTGCTGACAAGGTGAGCGGCGGCACTAAACACTCTTTCGGAGTACACACTTGTGGGAGGGCAACTTAGGTAGAATAAAGCCAGTTTGTGCAAGGGCCTCCAAATTGCCTCTTTTTCCTGCCAGTATAAGTACGGACTGTGTGACGTGCCTACTTGGATGCGGTCACTCATATAATCCTCCACCATTCTATCAATGTTGAGAGAATCATATGCAGTGACAGTAGACGACATGTCCGTAATCGTTGTCAGGTCCTTCAGTCCGGACCAGATGTCAGCATCAGCAGTCGCTCCAGACTGCCCTGCATCACCGCCAGCGGGTGGGCTCGGAATTCTGAGCCTTTTCCTCGCACCCCCAGTTGCGGGAGAATGTGAAGGAGGAGATGTTGACAGGTCGCGTTCCGCTTGACTTGACAATTTTGTCACCAGCAGGTCTTTCAACCCCAGCAGACCTGTGTCTGCCGGAAAGAGAGATCCAAGGTAGGCTTTAAATCTAGGATCGAGCACGGTGGCCAAAATGTAGTGCTCTGATTTCAACAGATTGACCACCCGTGAATCCTTGTTAAGCGAATTAAGGGCTGCATCCACAAGTCCCACATGCCTAGCGGAATCGCTCCGTGTTAGCTCCTTCTTCAATGCCTCCAGCTTCTTCTGCAAAAGCCTGATGAGGGGAATGACCTGACTCAGGCTGGCAGTGTCTGAACTGACTTCACGTGTGGCAAGTTCAAAGGGCATCAGAACCTTGCACAACGTTGAAATCATTCTCCACTGCACTTGAGACAGGTGCATTCCATCTCCTATATCGTGCTCAATTGTATAGGCTTGAATGGCCTTTTGCTGCTCCTCCAACCTCTGAAGCATATAGAGGGTTGAATTCCACCTCGTTACCACTTCTTGCTTCAGATGATGGCAGGGCAGGTTCAGTAGTTTTTGGTGGTGCTCCAGTCTTCTGTACGTGGTGCCTGTACGCCGAAAGTGTCCCGCAATTTTTCTGGCCACCGACAGCATCTCTTGCACGCCCCTGTCGTTTTTTAAAAAATTCTGCACCACCAAATTCAAGGTATGTGCAAAACATGGGACGTGCTGGAATTTGCCCATATTTAATGCACACACAATATTGCTGGCGTTGTCCGATGCCACAAATCCACAGGAGAGTCCAATTGGGGTAAGCCATTCCGCGATGATCTTCCTCAGTTGCCGTAAGAGGTTTTCAGCTGTGTGCGTATTCTGGAAAGCGGTGATACAAAGCGTAGCCTGCCTAGGAAAGAGTTGGCGTTTGCGAGATGCTGCTACTGGTGCCGCCGCTGCTGTTCTTGCGGCGGGAGTCCATACATCTACCCAGTGGGCTGTCACAGTCATATAGTCCTGACCCTGCCCTGCTCCACTTGTCCACATGTCCGTGGTTAAGTGGACATTGGGTACAACTGCATTTTTTAGGACACTGGTGAGTCTTTTTCTGACGTCCGTGTACATTCTCGGTATCGCCTGCCTAGAGAAGTGGAACCTAGATGGTATTTGGTAACGGGGGCACACTGCCTCAATAAATTGTCTAGTTCCCTGTGAACTAACGGCGGATACCGGACGCACGTCTAACACCAACATAGTTGTCAAGGACTCAGTTATCCGCTTTGCAGTAGGATGACTGCTGTGATATTTCATCTTCCTCGCAAAGGACTGTTGAACAGTCAATTGCTTACTGGAAGTAGTACAAGTGGGCTTACGACTTCCCCTCTGGGATGACCATCGACTCCCAGCGGCAACAACAGCAGCGCCAGCAGCAGTAGGCGTTACACGCAAGGATGCATCGGAGGAATCACAGGCAGGAGAGGACTCGTCAGACTTGCCAGTGACATGGCCTGCAGGACTATTGGCATTCCTGGGGAAGGAGGAAATTGACACTGAGGGAGTTGGTGGGGTGGTTTGCGTGAGCTTGGTTACAAGAGGAAGGGATTTACTGGTCAGTGGACTGCTTCCGCTGTCACCCAAAGTTTTTGAACTTGTCACTGACTTATTATGAATGCGCTGCAGGTGACGTATAAGGGAGGATGTTCCGAGGTGGTTAACGTCCTTACCCCTACTTATTACAGCTTGACAAAGGGAACACACGGCTTGACACCTGTTGTCCGCATTTCTGGTGAAATACCTCCACACCGAAGAGCTGATTTTTTTGGTATTTTCACCTGGCATGTCAACGGCCATATTCCTCCCACGGACAACAGGTGTCTCCCCGGGTGCCTGACTTAAACAAACCACCTCACCATCAGAATCCTCCTGGTCAATTTCCTCCCCAGCGCCAGCAACACCCATATCCTCCTCATCCTGGTGTACTTCAACACTGACATCTTCAATCTGACTATCAGGAACTGGACTGCGGGTGCTCCTTCCAGCACTTGCAGGGGGCATGCAAATAGTGGAAGGCGCATGCTCTTCACGTCCAGTGTTGGGAAGGTCAGGCATCGCAAACGACACAATTGGACTCTCCTTGTGGATTTGGGATTTCAAAGAACGCACAGTTCTTTGCGGTGCTTTTGCCAGCTTGAGTCTTTTCAGTTTTCTAGCGAGAGGCTGAGTGCTTCCATCCTCATGTGAAGCTGAACCACTAGCCATGAACATAGGCCAGGGCCTCAGCCGTTCCTTGCCACTCCGTGTGGTAAATGGCATATTGGCAAGTTTACGCTTCTCCTCCGACAATTTTATTTTAGGTTTTGGAGTCCTTTTTTTTCTGATATTTGGTGTTTTGGATTTGACATGCTCTGTACTATGACATTGGGCATCGGCCTTGGCAGACGACGTTGCTGGCATTTCATCGTCTCGGCCATGACTAGTGGCAGCAGCTTCAGCACGAGGTGGAAGTGGATCTTGATCTTTCCCTAATTTTGGAACCTCAACTTTTTTGTTCTCCATATTTTATAGGCAGAACTAAAAGGCACCTCAGGTAAACAATGGAGATGGATGGATTGGATACTAGTATACAATTATGGACGGACTGCCACGGTTAGGTGGTATAAAAAAACCACGGTTAGGTGGTATATATTATAATAATAATACAATTATGGATGGACGGACTGCCTGCCGACTGCCGACACAGAGGTAGCCACAGCCGTGAACTACCGCACTGTACACTGGTTGATAAAGAGATAGTAGTATACTCGTAACAACTAGTATGACACTATGACGACGGTATAAAGAATGAAAAAAAAACCACGGTTAGGTGGTATATATTATAATAATAATACAATTATGGATGGACGGACTGCCTGCCGAGTGCCGACACAGAGGTAGCCACAGCCGTGAACTACCGCACTGTACACTGGTTGATAAAGAGATAGTAGTATACTCGTAACAACTAGTATGACACTATGACGGTATAAAGAATGAAAAAAAAACCACGGTTAGGTGGTATATATTATAATAATAATACAATTATGGATGGACGGACTGCCTGCCGACTGCCGACACAGAGGTAGCCACAGCCGTGAACTACCGCACTGTACACTGGTTGATAAAGAGATAGTAGTATACTCGTAACAACTAGTATGACACTATGACGACGGTATAAAGAAAGAAAAAAAAATACCACAGTTAGGTGGTATATATTATAATAATAATACAATTATGGATGGACGGACTGCCTGCCGACTGCCGACACAGAGGTAGCCACAGCCGTGAACTACCGCACTGTACACTGGTTGATAAAGAGATAGTAGTATACTCGTAACAACTAGTATGACACTATGACGGTATAAAGAATGAAAAAAAAACCACGGTTAGGTGGTATATATTATAATAATAATACAATTATGGATGGACGGACTGCCTGCCGACTGCCGACACAGAGGTAGCCACAGCCGTGAACTACCGCACTGTACACTGGTTGATAAAGAGATAGTAGTATACTCGTAACAACTAGTATGACACTATGACGACGGTATAAAGAAAGAAAAAAAAATACCACAGTTAGGTGGTATATATTATAATAATAATACAATTATGGATGGACGGACTGCCTGCCGACTGCCGACACAGAGGTAGCCACAGCCGTGAACTACCGCACTGTACACTGGTTGATAAAGAGATAGTAGTATACTCGTAACAACTAGTATGACACTATGACGACGGTATAAAGAATGAAAAAAAAACCACGGTTAGGTGGTATATATTATAATAATAATACAATTATGGATGGACGGACTGCCTGCCGACTGCCGACACAGAGGTAGCCACAGCCGTGAACCACCGCACTGTACACTGGTTGATAAAGAGATAGTAGTATACTCGTAACAACTAGTATGACACTATGACGACGGTATAAAGAAAGAAAAAAAAATACCACAGTTAGGTGGTATATATTATAATAATAATACAATTATGGATGGACGGACTGCCTGCCGACTGCCGACACAGAGGTAGCCACAGCCGTGAACTACCGCACTGTACACTGGTTGATAAAGAGATAGTAGTATACTCGTAACAACTAGTATGACACTATGACGACGGTATAAAGAATGAAAAAAAAACCACGGTTAGGTGGTATATATTATAATAATAATACAATTATGGATGGACGGACTGCCTGCCGACTGCCGACACAGAGGTAGCCACAGCCGTGAACTACCGCACTGTACACTGGTTGATAAAGAGATAGTAGTATACTCGTAACAACTAGTATGACACTATGACGACGGTATAAAGAATGAAAAAAAAACCACGGTTAGGTGGTATATATTATAATAATAATACAATTATGGATGGACGGACTGCCTGCCGACTGCCGACACAGAGGTAGCCACAGCCGTGAACTACCGCACTGTACACTGGTTGATAAAGAGATAGTAGTATACTCGTAACAACTAGTATGACACTATGACGGTATAAAGAATGAAAAAAAAAACCACGGTTAGGTGGTATATATTATAATAATAATACAATTATGGATGGACGGACTGCCTGCCGACTGCCGACACAGAGGTAGCCACAGCCGTGAACTACCGCACTGTACACTGGTTGATAAAGAGATAGTAGTATACTCGTAACAACTAGTATGACACTATGACGACGGTATAAAGAAAGAAAAAAAAATACCACGGTTAGGTGGTATATATTGTAATACAATTATGGATGGACGGACTGCCTGCCGAGTTCCGACTGCCGACACAGAGGTAGCCACAGCCGTGAACTACCGCACTGTACTGTGTCTGCTGCTAATATAGACTGGTTGATAAAGAGATAGTATACAATACATACAACAATATACTACTATACTGGTGGTCAGGCACTGGTCACCACTAGTCACACTGGCAGTGGCACTCCTGCAGCAAAAGTGTGCACTGTTTAATTTTAAATTAATATAATATTATGTACTCCTGGGGGCTCCTGCTATAACAACCTGCAGTGCTCCCCAGTCTCCCCCACAATTATTATAAGCTTTGCCTTTTATACATTGATGTGCAGCACACTGGGCTGAGCTGAGTGCACACAGACTGAGTCACACTGTGTGACTGGCTGCTGCTGTGTATCGTTTTTTTTCAGGCAGAGAACGGATATAGCAGAGAACGGATATATTATTATATTAAAATAAATAAAAGTTAACTAACAACAACTGCACTGGTCACTGTGGTAAACTCTGTCTGACTCTGCACAATCTCTCTCTCTCTTCTAATCTAATTTCTAATGGAGAGGACGCCAGCCACGTCCTCTCCCTATCAATCTCAATGCACGTGTGAAAATGGCGGCGACGCGCGGCTCCTTATATAGAATCCGAGTCTCGCGAGAATCCGACAGCGTCATGATGACGTTCGGGCGCGCTCGGGTTAACCGAGCAAGGCGGGAGGATCCGAGTCTGCTCGGACCCGTAAAAAAAACATGAAGTTCGTGCGGGTTCGGTTTCAGAGAAACCGAACCCGCTCATCTCTACATATAACGCGTGAGTGCTGTGTGATTCAGTAATAACAAGCTTTTTTTTTGCGGGGGGGCGGGGTTCTACAAAAATGTGTCATAGATGTAAAGTAATGTAATAGGACGCACAAGCAGCTTCTGCTGATTAAAATTATATGCAGCATGCCTATATTCTGTGTGTGTCTGCAACTACATTTGCATAAAAATGCTATGTAACGTGTCAGATAGATCTGCAGATAGAGCCGCAATTACACACAGAGTATAGGCATTCTGCATATCATTTTAATCAGTAGAAGCTGCTTGTGCATCTAAGATGCATTTTTGCCAAAAAAATGCTAAAAAAGATGCTCGGCACTACAGATTTCCGCCACGGCATGGCGCAACTTCAAGGGATATTTAGCGTAACTGCAGAAAAGTGATAAGAGGGCATATCTGTACCCTCTCTTTAACTTCTCAATAGATACGCTCAAGATATACCAGCATATATTTTGTAATGGGATTGGAATTCTTTGGAAGTCGTTTATGAGCAAAAAGACACGTGCCCCCAAGGACCATTTCCTCTCATAGCTGTAGAGTAAATATACTGTAGATGCACGCCTATGTTCCGATTTTGGGATCTGCACCTGCAAAATCAGTCTGCAGCAATTTGCAGAATTATTGACTTTGATAAAAAAAATCATGAGAGTAATGAGTCTTCATTTATTACAGTCATCGCTAAAGTACATTTCAAAGGTTTGGGATTTTTTTACATTAGTAGAAAGTAGCATACTATATAATTGTGGTTTCTATTACAAAGTAATTCTGAAATTTCAAAAGGCATCTTAAGAATAGGCCCAACGTTCCACTTCAAAGTATGTGTAAAGGAAAAATAGTTCCTTTGTGTGCTCTAGTCTGCAGCTAACAGGGAACACAGAAATACTGCAAGTGCCCCTTGAATCTTATATAATATTATATCCTGGAAGACAATTAAGAATGCTACAAATACTCCTATAGTAAACGTTACATTTTGAATACCTGCATTTTTATCCAGTATTACATGTAGTTTACCATGAAATCAAGAGTAAGATAATTTCAAACACATTTGTACTTCAAATCCATATTTGTATATGTTTGTCATTGACCATTTACAATACAGTATGTTTTTAATTCAGGGAACTAATAAATCAAAGATAAAGGCATTTTACCACAGACTAATGGATCATCTCAGGGATTTCCTTTAGCAACATAGCTTAGAATCACTCAATTTGCTACACAAATCTGTTAATTAGAACAATTCATCAACCTTTTAGAAAATAGTTTTTTTTTTTGCTGTGGTCTGTGATGAGTTGCAATAAACTTGGGTTGACAAATCTAAACATACAGTGCATCCGGAAAGTATTCACAGAGCTTCACTTTTTCCACATTTTCTTATGTTACAGCCGTATTCCGAACTGGAATAAATAATTTTTTCCCCTCAAAATTCTACACACTGAGGGGCAGATGTATTAACCTGGAGAAGGCATAAGGAAGTGATAAACCAGTGATATGTGCAAGGTGATAAAGGCACCAGCCAATCAGCTCATATATGTAAATTAACCGTTAGGATCTGATTGGCTGGTGCCTTTATCACCTTGCACATATCACTGGTTTATCACTTCCTTATGCCTTCTCCAGGTTAATACATCTGCCCCAATGATCCATAATGACAACGTGAAAAAACGTTGGTTTTTTGTGTGCAAATTTATTAAAAATAAAAAAAGAAGAAATCACATGTACATAAGTATTCACATCCTTTACCATGAAGCTCAAAATTGAGCTCAGGTGCATCCTGTTTCCACTGATCATCCTTGAGATGCTCCTACAGCTTAATTGGAGTCCACGTGTGGTAAATTCAGTTGATTGGACATGATTTGGAAAGGCACACACCTGTCTATATAAGGTCCCACACTTGACAGTGCATGTCTGAGCACAAACCAAGCATGAAGTCAAAGGAATTGTCTGTAGACCTCCGAGACAAGATTGTCTCAAGGCACAAATCTGGGGAAGGGTACAGAAAAAATAAGAATTTACTTACCGATAATTCTAATTCTCGTAGTCCGTAGTGGATGCTGGGGACTCCGTAAGGACCATGGGGGGGTAGTGGCTCCGCAGGAGACTGGGCACAAAAGTAAAGCTTTAGAACTACCTGGTGTGCACTGGCTCCTCCCCCTATGACCCTCCTCCAAGCCTCAGTTAGGATACTGTGCCCGGACGAGCGTACACAATAAGGAAGGATTTTGAATCCCGGGTAAGACTCATACCAGCCACACCAATCACACCATATAACTTGTGATCTAAACCCAGTTAACAGCATGATAACAGAGGAGCCTCTAGAAAAGATGGCTCACTACAGCAATAACCCGATTTTTTTGGTAACAATAACTATGTACCAGTATTGCAGACAATCCGCACTTGGGATGGGCGCCCAGCATCCACTACGGACTACGAGAAATAGAATTATCGGTAAGTAAATTCTTATTTTCTCTGACGTCCTAGTGGATGCTGGGGACTCCGTAAGGACCATGGGGATTATACCAAAGCTCCCAAACGGGCGGGAGAGTGCGGATGACTCTGCAGCACCAAATGAGAGAACTCCAGGTCCTCCTCAGCCAGGGTATCAAATTTGTAGAATTTTACAAACGTATTTGCTCCTGACCAAGTAGCTGCTCGGCAAAGTTGTAAAGCCGAGACCCCTCGGGCAGCCGCCCAAGATGAGCCCACCTTCCTTGTGGAATGGGCTTTTACAGATTTTGTCTGTGGCAGGCCTGCCACAGAATGTGCAAGCTGAATTGTACTACAAATCCAACGAGCAATAGTCTGCTTAGAAGCAGGAGCACCCAGCTTGTTGGGTGCATACAGAATAAACGAGTCAGATTTTCTGACTCCAGCCGTCCTGGAAACCTATATTTCCAGGGCCCTGACAACGTCTAGCAACTTGGAGTCCTCCAAGTCCCTAGTAGCCGCAGGCACCACAATAGGTTGATTCAGGTGAAACGCTGAAAACCACCTTAGGGAGAAACTGAGGACAAGTCCCCAATTCCGCCCTGTCCGAATGGAAAATCAGATGAGGGCTTTTACAGGATAAAGCCGCCAATTCTGACACGCACCTGGCCCAGGCCAGGGCCAACAGCATGACCACTTTCCATGTGAGATATTTTAACTCCACATATTTAAGTGGTTCAAACCAATGTGACTTTTGGAACCCAAAAACTACATTTAGATCCCAAGGTGCCACTGGAGGCACAAAAGGAGGCTGTATATACAGTACCCCTTTCACAAACGTCTGAACTTCAGGGACTGAAGCTAGTTCTTTTTTGGAAGAAAATTGACAGGGCCGAAATTTGAACCTTAATGGACCCCCATTTCAGGCCCATAGACACTCCTGTTTGCAGGAAATGTAGGAATCGACCTAGTTGAAAATTCCTCCGTCGGGGCCTTACTGGCCTCGCACCACGCAACATATTTTCGCCAAATGCGGTGATAATGTTTTGCGGTTATATCTTTCCTGGCTTTGATCAGGATAGGAATGACTTCATCCGGAATGCCTTTCTCCTTCAGGATCCGGCGTTCAACCGCCATGCCGTCAAACGCAGTCGCGGTAAGTCTTGGAACAGACAGGGTCCTTGCTGGAGCAGGTCCCTTCTTAGAGGTAGAGGCCACGGATCCTCCGTGAGCATCTCTTGAAGTTCCGGTTACCAAGTCCTTCTTGGCCAATCCGGAGCCCGAATATAGTGCTTACTCCTCTCCATCTTATAATTCTCAGTACCTTGGGTATGAGAGGCAGAGGAGGGAACACATACACTGACTGGTACACCCACTGTGTTACCAGAGCGTCTACAGCTATTGCCGGAGGGTCCCTTGACTCGGCGCAATACTTGTCGAGTTTTATAAACATGTGGAAGACTTCTGGGTGAAGTCCCCACTTGCTGACAGTGCTATCACATGATTTTCCGCCCAGCGAAGAATCCTTGCAGCTTCTGCCATTGCCCTCCTGCTTCTTGTGTCACCCTGTCTGTTTACGTGGGTGACTGCCGTGATGTTGTCCGAATGGATCAACTCCGGGTGACCTTGAAGCAGAGGTCTTGCTGAGCTTAGAGCATTGTAAATGGCCCTTAGCTTCAGGATATTTATGTGAAGTGATGTCTCCAGGCTTGACCATAAGCTCTGGAAATTCCTTCCCTGTGTGACTGCTCCCCAGCCTCGCAGGCTGGCATCCGTGGTCACCAGGACCCAGTCCTGAATGTCGAATCTGCGGCCCTCTAGAAGATGAGCACTCTGCAACCACCACAGGAGAGACACCCTTGTGCTTGGTGACAGGGTTATCCGCTGATGCATCTGAAGATGCGACCCGGACCATTTGTCCAGCAGGTCCCACTGGAAAGTTCTTGCGTGGAATCTGCCGAATGGGATTGCTTCGTAGGAAGCCACCATTTTTCCCAGAACCCTTTCATTGATGTACTGAGACTTGGCTCGGTTATAGGAGGTTCCCGACTAGCTCGGATAACTCCCTGACTTTCTCCTCCGGGAGAAACACCTGTTTCTGGACTGTGTCCAGGATCATCCCTAGGAACAGACGACGAGTCGTCGGAATCAGCTGCGATTTTGGAATATTGAGAATCCAATCGTGCTGCCGCAACACTACCTGAGATAGTGCTACACCGACCTCCAACTGTTCCCTGGATCTTACCCTTATCAGGGAATCGTCCAAGTAAGGGATAACTAAAATTCCCTTCCTTCGAAGGAGTATCATCATTTCGGCCATTACCTTGGTAAAGACCCGGGGTGCCGTGGACCATCCATACGGCAGCGTCTGAAACTGATAGTGACAGTTCTGTACCATAAACCTGAGGTACCCTTGGTGAGAAGGGTAAATTGGGACATGAAGGTAAGCATCCTTGATGTCCCGAGACATCATGTAGTCCCCTTCTTCCAGGTTCGCAATCACTGCTCTGAGTGACTCAATCTTGAATTTGAACCTCCGTATGTAAGTGTTCAAGATTTTAGATTTAGAATCGGTCTCACCGAGCCGTCCGGCTTCGGTACCACAACAGTGTGGAATAATACCCCGTTCCCTGTTGCAGGAGGGGTACCTTGATTATCACCTGCTGGGAATACAGCTTGTGAATGGCTTCCAAAACTGCCTCCCTGTCAGAAGGAGACATCGGTAAAGCCGACTTTAGGAAACGGCGAGGGGGAGACGTCTCGAATTCCAATTTGTACCCCTGAGATATCACCTGAAGGATCCAGGGGTCTACTTGCGAGTGAGCCCACTGCGCGCTGAAATTCATTGAGACGGGCCCCCACCGTGCCTGATTCTGCTTGTAAAGCCCCAGCGTCATACTGAGGGCTTGGCAGAGGCGGGAGAGGGCTTCTGTTCCTGGGAACTGGCTGATTTCTGCAGCCTTTTTCCTCTCCCTCTGTCACGGGGCAGAAATGAGGAACCTTTTGCCCGCTTGCCCACGAAAAGACTGCGCCTGATAATACGGCGTCTTCTTATGTTGAGAGGCGACCTGGGGTACAAACGTGGATTTCCCAGCTGTTGCCGTGGCCACCAGGTCTGAAAGACCGACCCCAAATAACTCCTCCCCTTAATAAGGCAGTACTTCCAAATGCCGTTTGGAATCCGCATCACCTGACCACTGTCGTGTCCATAACCCTCTACTGGCAGAAATGGACAACGCACTTAGACTTGATGCCAGTCGGCAAATATTCCGCTGTGCATCACGCATATATAGAAATGCATCTTTTAAATGCTCTATAGGCAATAATATACTGTCCCTATCTAGGGTATCAATATTTTCAGTCAGGGAATCCGACCACGCCAACCCAGCACTGCACATCCAGGCTGAGGCGATTGCTGGTCGCAGTATAACACCAGTATGTGTGTAAATACATTTTAGGATACCCTCCTGCTTTCTATCAGCAGGATCCTTAAGGGCGGCCATCTCAGGAGAGGGTAGAGCCCTTGTTCTTACAAGCGTGTGAGCGCTTTATCCACCCTAGGGGGTGTTTCCCAAAGCACCCTAACCTCTGGCGGGAAAGGATATAATGCCAATAACATTTTAGAAATTATCAGTTGTTATCGGGGGAAACCCACGCATCATCACACATCTCATTTAATTTCTCAGATTCAGGAAAACTACAGGTAGTTTTTCCTCACCGAACATAATACCCCTTTTTGGTGGTACTCGTATTATCAGAAATGTGTAAAACATTTTTCATTGCCTCAATCATGTAACGTGTGGCCCTACTGGAAGTCACATTTGTCTCTTCACCGTCGACACTGGAGTCAGTATCCGTGTCGGCGTCTATATCTGCCATGTGAGGTAACGGGCGCTTTAGAGCCCCTGACGGCCTATGAGACGTCTGGACAGGCACAAGCTGAGTAGCCGGCTGTCTCATGTCAACCACTGTCTTTTATACAGAGCTGACACTGTCACGTAATTCCTTCCAACAGTTCATCCACTCAGGTGTCGACCCCCTAGGGGGTGACATCACTATTACAGGCAATCTGCTCCGTCTCCACATCATTTTTCTCCTCATACATGTCGACACAAACGTACAGACACACAGCACACACACAGGGAATGCTCTGATAGAGGACAGGACCCCACTAGCCCTTTGGGGAGACAGAGGGAGAGTTTGCCAGCACACACCAGAGCGCTATATATATACAGGGATAACCTTATATAAGTGTTTTTCCCCTTATAGCTGCTGTATTTTTAATACTGCGCGTAATTAGTGCCCCCCTCTCTTTTTTAACCCTTTCTGTAGTGTAGTGACTGCAGGGGAGAGCCAGGGAGCTTCCCTCCAACGGAGCTGTGAGGGAAAATGGCGCCAGTGTGCTGAGGAGATAGGCTCCGCCCCCTTCTCGGCGGCCTTATCTCCCGTTTTTCTGTGTATTCTGGCAGGGGTTAAATTCATCCATATAGCCCAGGAGCTATATGTGATGCATTTTTTGCCATCCAAGGTGTTTTTATTGCGTCTCAGGGCGCCCCCCCCCCCCAGCGCCCTGCACCCTCAGTGACCGGAGTGTGAAGTGTGCTGAGAGCAATGGCGCACAACTGCCGTGCTGTGCGCTACCTTGTTGAAGACAGGACGTCTTCTGCCGCCGATTTTCCGGACCTCTTCTGTCTTCTGGCTCTGTAAGGGGGCCGGCGGCGCGGCTCTGGGACCTATCCATGGCTGGGCCTGTGATCGGTCCCTCTGGAGCTAATGTCCAGTAGCCTAAGAAGCCCAATCCACTCTGCACGCAGGTGAGTTCGCTTCTTCTCCCCTTAGTCCCTCGATGCAGTGAGCCTGTTGCCAGCAGGTCTCACTGAACATAAAAAACCTAAAACTAAACTTTTCACTAAGCAGCTCAGGAGAGCCACCTAGTGTGCACCCTTCTCGTTCGGGCACAAAAATCTAACTGAGGCTTGGAGGAGGGTCATAGGGGGAGGAGCCAGTGCACACCAGGTAGTTCTAAAGCTTTACTTTTGTGCCCAGTCTCATGCGGAGCCGCTACCCCCCCATGGTCCTAACAGAGTCCCCAGCATCCACTAGGACGTCAGAGAAATATCTGCTGCTTTGAATGTTCCAATGAGAACAGTGGCCTCCATCATCCATAAATGAAAAGAAGTTCGGAGCCACCTGGTAAAAAGTACCACTTTTAATAACTAATGTGCATAGTGTGCCAGGCTGCCATTTTTTAAAATGGGTAGCCTCATCATGTTTATATATATATATATATATATATATAAATTATATGATGTGTATATATTATATGTATAATATATAAAATATATATATAATCTATGAGATATATACGTGTATGTATATATAAATATACAATAAATATACATATATATATATATATATATTATTTTTTTCCCAAAAAGCCTTGCACTCCCATCAACATAAGAATTTATCGAAGGGTGCTGTATGTGTAATATAATTTATATATATATATATATATATATATATATATATATATATATAATATCGGGTTTAGACCTAGTTAACGCGCTGTATGGATAAGCTACAACTTCAGGATTACCCCCTGTTAGGTGGGGTACAATACAGAGACAAAGGGACCTGCGTGTCCTGAAACGTCAATACCCCTTTGCTGATTTCCTGATGCTACTAATAAAATAAGGCTTATGAAGACTGGTGAGTGCTCCTGATATGTACTTATATATATATATATATATATATATATACGCAAGTGGATGGGGGCACTCTACATCGCTTAAATAAAAAAATAAATACAGTAGACCCCAATGATAACATAAATTTATGTCCACTACACACACTATATATTAAGATGCTGCATTGCGCACATTGGAGGCCATACTCAGTTAGATGATCTGCACCTAGTATAGGGCTGGTGAAAGTTTCAATGGTGCGACTGAATGTGGCATCTAAAGATGCACAAAGCAAGATTGCAGCACCTGTATACACTGACAGAGGGCGTCTCCATCCTTGAACAGTCTGATGCACAGATGTAGACCAGAGAGGGCTGTGTAGTGGTATTAGCACGCAGACGCAACAGCAGCACAAGACACAAGGCTACAACTGCATCCAACTCAGAATCAGGCCCACTCGTCAGACCCCACCCCCATTAGGGCTGCTTCCATACATTTCCCGGGCTAATTTTCAATCCCAATCCGCCCCTGTACAAATTTGTCATCATACACCTATCTTATGGCATGCCAATCTTGCCACTTAGCTCATGCATGTCGAACTTCAATCCCTTTTGGCTAGCTAAAAACAGTATGTGTCCAATATACATGTTATACAATTTTCAAGTTCGCCATCATCGAATGCCATTCTTCCCATAGGATGGTCAACCCATTTTCCCATGTGGCATGGTTGGGGTAGGACTGGAGAAGAAAGGCAAATTGTGTCCTGCAAAATGTGAAAAACTTTATAACCTAATGCAGAACCAGGTGAATACTTCTTGGAGAATTTTTGAAATGTAAAAAAATCTTTAAGTACCACCATAATATACTGAATATATATGAATACATACTGAATATGTATATGCATACAGCACATTACATAGACATGCAATAAGTTGCAGATACAATTGTTATTTGTATTTATGTTCAAGCTGTATTTTATAAATCAAATTTTAATTTTGGAGCAATACAAATCTTTTCATTTTGTTGATGCAACAGTTTAACATTCTTTTCTTACCACCTACTGTACTAATTATTACTTTTATTATATTTATAATTTGTAGTAGTAGAATTCAGGACATTTTGTGTGGTATCAAACTTGTAGAAATACCTAATGAATCATTTTATAATAAACTGTACATTTCAATGCTTTATAGCATAGTTAATTTCACATAATCAGTACATTGCCGTAAATGTACCATGAATGGGTTATATGATATAGCAACAAAAGAATTATCAATTTTGTGTGTCATTCCCTGAAAACTATCAATTTAAAATATGCTGGCACCATAAAGATACAATCAATTATTAATACTAAGATTAATGCTATATACTATAATATTATACTGAAAGGCTACACTAAGCTTGCCTCTGTATTATTTACTGTATGTATGTATGTATGTATGCTGTTGCTCCTCATATGAAGATTATATTATCATCAGGATTAAATTCAAGCAATATACTTAACAACGTTTAGTAATTACTGTATACTGTGTCATGGGTGTAGAGGCAGTTTATGGTGTATGTATGGCTTGATGATGCCCACAATTAAACTTTTTTATTTACAGATCTGATTCAGAGATTACTTTTACACAATACACTTATTTGTTCAGTTGTTTTATTAAGTGATTACTGCATATCCTTTTACAGAGAACAGATGCACCGTTAATACTGACTGCACCTGTTCAAGCATTAAGCATATTGTATTACTACATATTAGTGGGAGCAAGCACTTTTGATGTGTCTGTAATAGCAAAACAAAAATCTCATACATTGTACTATACTAGCTATAGCTTTTAACTTGGATCTAAGCAGTTCAATGGCAAATAATGTTATGTACTGTAGTTTTTTCTCGAAGTAACTGAAATTAATTATCTGCTTATGTGTAAAATGAAAATATCTCCAAATAATCTTTAGATTAATTACTAGAGATGAGCGGGTTCGGTTTTACTCGGTTTTACTCGGTTCTCAAAACGGCATCTTATTGGCTCACGGATGTCACGTGTTTTGGATAGCCAATAGGAAAAAAACGGATAAAACCGAACTTGCGTTAATTCTGGCGTTAAATCCAAACCCGCTCATCTCTATTAATTACTAATTAAAAAAAATTCCATGGATAAATACAGTTTTTCACAACATTTTAATTTTGAAAAATACACACTTTGTCACTTAAGGGTGGTATGTGTATTTGGTCACTTTAAGAGCACTGTATTCATTTCTAAGGACCAAAAAATTGTTAGGAACTTCTAGCTGTAGAAGTAAATATACACTAAATAGGTGTGGTGTAGATCTACAGTAATGAGATAGTCATTAGGTCGACCCCATATGGTCAACATGCATTAGATTGACAGGGTCAAAATGCCAACAGTGGCAAAAGGTCAACATCAAAAAAGGTAGACAGTAGAAAAGGATGAAAGGTGAAAAAGGTCAATAGGGTCAAAAGTTGACATGGAAATGGTCGACATAAAAAAGGTAAAAAAGGTTTTTTTGGATGTCATGCTGTATGTTTCATCATCTGTGACCACAATCACTGTAAACGTGTACCCTTGTTGGCTCCCTTCTCTCTCTATGCTCGCTACAGGTTACTATTCCCAATTGTGGATAGTAAATCCAGCAAAGACTAAATATACAGTAAGTGAAAAAAAAATGGTGCTGCCCATATGTGTGTTGACCACTGTCAAGTCAACCTTTTGACCCTGTCAACCTTTTGTACCTGTGGACCTTAAGCACTGTCTATCTTTTACCTGTCGACCTAATGCATGTTGACCAAATGGTGTTGACCCTTTACGTGTCTATATCAAACTTTTCCAACCTTGGTCTTCAAGGCACACTAACAGTACAAGTTTTAGTGATATCCATGCTTGAACACAGGTGACTTAAGGCAGGGCTTGACAATTTGTTCTAAAACCTAGGAGCCCTGACAATATTGTAAATATTACACTGAAAGGCTACACTCCCATGGCCACACAGCTAAGGGGATACCCACAGGCAAACCACCCCTCCACTGCCACCCCCTGGGCAAACAACCCCCACCCCACATAAGTTTCCCATCCAAAGCTGCATTTCCCAGCCAAACATAGATCCTCTTACAGGAGAGCTCTATGCAGCCGGATTTTGGAGACAGCAGACAGCCCAGGCCAGGATGGACAAGAGGAGTCAGCACAGGCTGGGACGGACAGGCACAGCAGTCAGCACAGGCCAGAAGAGACACTCAGCACATGCACCGCTAAGGCTGAGGATCTGCTTCCTCCTTTCCTGATAATCTGTTCACCAACCAAAATATGGTTGCCACAGCGACCTGGCCATGGGATTTGTCTAGCCATGAACTAGGGTCTAATCCAAACAGATTCCCAATTATCAGGAATCTGCGGCTGTGCAAAGTCCAATCTGCGCATCCACAGATCAGGCAGGTCTTGCATTGTCACCTGCAGTTTCCCTCTGCCACTGCATCATTGACAGGCACCAGCGTTGAGAGGGTGGATAGGCAGAGGCCTAGATTCCCAGAAATGGGGCCATATCACCCCTGTTTTCTGAGAGGAGAGAGTCCAGGGTTACTTCCTAGCCTCGCAGCCCCCACTTCTGTCGGTCAGCTGAGTAAGCTGGAGATTACTCAGCTGGCCCTCTGTGTGGAACATCGTGAACGATGGTTGCACTGCTGTATCCCAGCTTGCAGCATTGGTTGTAGTGCTGGGATCGCAGCTACATGTAGGGATGCATCTCTTCTACTGAGATTTCTCCTGCATGCCCCTACTTATAATCAGACGGAAAGGCAAAGCTGCTTGAAAGCGGCTATGCATTTTTATCCATCTCTGCATCAGGCCCCCTGATAAGTTATTTTGATTTAGCAATCTTTGCTGAAGTCTGGATAATACTAAAACCTGCAGTGTTAGTGTGCCTTGAGGATCTAGGTTGGGTATGCCTGTTCTATCTAGAGTAGACACTGTCTATCTACATATTGATTCTCCTTCTAAATTAAGATAAAGTTTTCATACAGTATTCATTTCAAATGACAGCTATTCCAATTTAATTTCAAAATGTACAATGAATGCAAATCCCTAAATTAAACCCTCCCAGTGACCATCTGATATGATAATTATATGTACTAAACTAATTTAAACCTTTCTAAATTAATATCAAACATAGTCAAATTAACTCTTTTAATGCTAAGAACGTGTGGAACCTTTCCTGCAGAGATGAATGTAAACTCTGCTAAGGATGCGTACCAGTTGTGTCAGGCACAAAACTTGTTGAAAATGTACCAAGAAGTGCTTTCCTTGCCTCTTCCTGGTGCTGGACCTGGGAAGGGGCAGGGCTTGATGACTTGTCATGCCAGAAGCTTTATTATGGGCCTGATCCAAAGGTGGACAGAGACGAAGTAGCTGTTATGCTTTTTGTCATAACTGCTACTGCTAATTTATGCTAATGCTGCTGCCGCTGAACTTCCTACTCAGATGTCCACTGGCTATGGCTCTAATCTGTCAATGTGTGCAAAAAGTTACACCATCAATTACCTATCGGCAGCATCATTGTAGACCCATTTGGTTGCTCAGAATGTCCAAAGGTACATATCTGCCTTTGCCAGTGCCATAACCTAACACTGGCAAGCCCCTATATACCCTCCAACACATGCTCCAACACACCTGCTGATGATGATGATTACCACCACCCCCAGTTACCACCGATGAACGCCTATTGTAATTGCATAGATCTCCATGCAATTAAGATCAGTGCATCTCGGACAGATGCACAGAAGCAAAACCCCTTTTTACAGAAATCTCCCACACTGTCTAGAGTCTGGATGGATTGTAATCTTGGACAGTACATATCTGGGATTCAAGTAAACATCCAGGCATAACAGAGAAACAGAAGGGGGCTGAAGAGACAAAAGAGGGCTAGCGTTATATAGACATGGGGGCTGGAGCTGGAGTGACACAGGGGAGCGGAAGCTGCAGAGACCAACGAAGCATGGAGCTGTAGAGAAACAGGTTGACTTTGAGGCATATAAAGCTGTACTAGAGGGCTATGGGATTCCAATTCAGGGCATAAGGGGTCTCTGAGACATATTTAGGGGCACTTTATTAGAGTTGGTAGAAAATGGGCAGAAACCTGACAAATAAAAAAGTTATAACCCAATTTATGCCCCCTGGTCACATCCTGCAGACCCTCCAATCAGGGGCGTAACTCAAACTTTGTGGGCCCCATAGCAACATTTTGAAGGGACAGTCACTGTATGCCTCATAATAGTGCCCTAGTTTATTTACTGAACTATAGTAGTGCCTTAATGTTATCCCCCTTAGAACTGCCCTTATTTATTTTATAGACCATAGTATATCTCATTATAGTACAGCCAGTACACATTATGCAATACAGTACCACTAATTCACATTACTAAATACAGTGTCTGAAAGAGAAAAAGTGGGAACCGCACAAGTCCTTAATCAAGTAGATAGTAACCCCTGAAAAACTGAATTATAACTGAATTGCTTCCAGATATAGCAACCAAATGTGTGTGGATAATCAGTCCTAATGCCAATGCTTGTTGCTTTCAGTGGTGCTCCCAAGAGTCAAATTTAACAGCCAAAAAAAACAAAACAGAGAAGTATTGGAAAGTAGACTCTTTTTTGGGAGCACTCTAATTCAGAGGGCATGTTAATACTGATAAAATAATTTTTAATAAGTAAATCATAAAATAGGATTTAAGGAGTATCTGAGTATGAAGAAGCTTCGCGAAAATTTTAAAAAAGATTATAAATCATACATGATATCCGTATCACAATCTACCAGTTGCCGGAAATTAATAGCTGTGGTACCAAAAATAATTCATCATTGCACATTGAAACTCATGTAGTATGTGACCATCATTTATTCTGCAGATATCCATTATGGATCATTATAGATGCAGAGAATTAAATCATTGGTCATGTGAAAACCGAGTACCCAATAATATACAGTATATATAGGTGACACTGAATTGGGGAGTCAATTTGTTGCAGTACCAGGGTGTTCAGAGGTGGTCTCCCATCCTATTACTAACCCGGCCTTCCACTGCTTAGCTTCCAAGGTCAAAAGAGATTGGGCATCTCCAGTGAGGTATGACCGCAAATATTGTACTCACCCTCTTAAGTCACCCAGGTATATATAGTATGACCGCTATATATTATGGATTTGTAAACATATATGGTACAATGGTCGACAGAACAATGAGATTATGTGCAGCCAACCTGGCTTAGTCACCATGTGACACATCAGCCACAAAAGAAGTACACATATGAGTGAAGGCCTGTTGTGTGGGAAAAATTCTTTGACACCACACAACGTCCACAATTAGGACTTGCCTTTCACTAGATGCAGAAAATTAAATCATTTAGTCATGTGAAAACCGAGTACCCAATAATATATGTATAAGTGACACTGTATTGGGGAGTCAATTTGTTGCAGTACCAGGGTGTTCAGAGGTGGTCTCCCATCCTATTACTAACCCGGCCTTTCACTGCTTAGCTTCCAAGATCAGAAGAGATTGGGCATCTCCAGTGAGGTATGACCGCAAATATTGTACTCACCCTTCTTGAGTCACCCAGGTATATATAGTATAACCGCTATATATTGAGGATTTGTAAACATATATGGTACAGTTGGTCAACAAAAAAATGAGATTATGTGCAGCCACCTGGCTTAGTCACCATGTGACACATCAGCCACAAGAAAAGTACACACATGAGTGAAGGCTTATTGTGTGGGAAAAAATTCTTTGACACCGCACAACGTCCACAATTAGGACTTGCCTTTCACTCCTAGAAAGTCCTAGGGGCACCAGAACGGCCGTATCAGATTATACCAATTTATTGGTGCCAAATATAATTCCACCAACTGCAATTTTTTTTTTTTTTTTTACGTACGTTTCGCATAATGAGCTTGATCACAGGACGTGATGTGATTGCTAAAAGTTGCAGTTTTTAAACAAGAGTGCTGGTAGTTAATTGGACATGCTAATTGATAGACACTGGATCCACCCATATTTGGCCATTTGAATACATGGCTGTGGTGCCTTATTATTCCCTGTTATTTGGAATAGAAGTGGAAATTCTAAATAGGGAATAAAAATATTTTTTTAAAGATAATTCTGAGGTGTAATGGGAGGAGGGTTTGAGGAGATGGGTTAATAAATGCTAATACTGTAACATGAGAAAATTAAGAATGATGTGATAATACAGTGTCCCCAGTTCATATTATGCCACACTATAGTGCCACCACTTCATATTGTGCCACATTACAGTGCCCCAGTTCATATTACTGTATGTAACATTATAATGCACTCCAGTTCATTTTATACCACAGTACTGTACAAAGCAGGTCCAGGGGTGTAAATAGATATATACCTCCCAACTTTCGGAATCACTAATGCGGGACATGCCGCGCGGCCGCAGCGGAAAACTGGCGGGGCCTCATGAGAGGAGGCGGGTCCTCGAGTGATGGGGGCGTGTCATCGCACTACGATCCCCGTTTTTTGCTGTTTTGGGGCATGCCCAGTTTTCCTTTAGCAGCTGGGCAGCCTCTTCCTCTCCTCCCAGCACTGTCAGATGTCGTGCGCATGCGCGTGGCATTTATTCAGTGATCACCAGCTGCTTTGCAAAGCAGAGCAGCGGTGATCACTGGTTCCCCCAACTGATCCCCCGCCCGCGGGACACTGCGACCCATGGGAGGAATAGCGGGACAGAGTCCGCATAGCGGGACTGTCCCGCTGAAATTGGGACAGTTGGGAGGTACAGATAGATCCACAGATATCTTGGCCTCTTTGCTTCACCTAGGCTCACCAGGGTTTATTTACATAAACCCTTCATCTATTGTTCTCAGCTGCAATAAAAATTAGTGATGAGCGGGTTCGGTTCCTCGGAATCCGAACCCCCCCGAACTTCACCCATTTTACACGGGTCCGAGGCAGACTCGGATTTTCCCGTATGGCTCGGTTAACCCGAGCGCGCCCGAACGTCATCATCCCGCTGTCGGATTCTCGCGAGATTCGGATTCTATATAAGGAGCCTCGCGTCGCCGCCGTTTTTCACTCATGCATTGGAAATGATAGTGAGAGGACGTTGCTGGCGTCCTCTCACTTTGTTTCAGGGGGCTGCAGTGCAAATATCTTTATTCTGGGTACCAGCAGTATTATAGGAGGAGTACAGTGCAGAGTTTTGCTGACTAGTGACCACCAGTAATATACGTTCTCTGCCTGAAAAACGCTCCATATCTGTGCTCAGTGTGCTGCATATATCTGTGCTCACACTGCTTTATTGTGGGGACTGGGTACCAGCAGTATTATATAGGAGGAGTACAGTGCAGAGTTTTGCTGACCAGTGATCACCAGTATATGTTGTCTGCCTGAAAAACGCTCCATATCTGTGCTCAGTGTGCTGCATATATCTGTGCTCACACTGCTTTATTGTGGGGACTGGGGACCAGCAGTATTATATAGGAGGAGTACAGTGCAGAGTTTTGCTGACAGTGACCACCAGTATTATACGTTCTCTGCCTGCAAAACGCTCCATATCTGTGCTCAGTGTGCTGCATATATCTGTGCTCACACTGCTTTATTGTGGGGACTGGAGACCAGCAGTATTATATAGGAGGAGTACAGTGCAGAGTTTTGTTGACCAGTGACCACCAGTATTATACGTTCTCTGACTGAAAAACGCTCCATATCTGTGCTGCATTGTAGTATATAGTATGAGTACAGTGCATAATTTTGCTGACCACCAGTATATAATATATAGGGGTACGGTACAGAAGGCCACTGCTCTACCTACCTCTGTGTCATCAAGTATACTATCCATCCATACCTGTGGTGCATTTCAGTTTTGCACAGTTTGCTGACCACCAGTATATAATATATAGCAGTACGGTACAGTAGGCCACTGCTCTACCTACCTCTGTGTCGTCAAGTATACTATCCATCCATACCTGTGGTGCATTTCAGTTTTGCACAGTTTGCTGACCACCAGTATATAATATATAGCAGTATGGTACAGAAGGCCACTGCTCTACCTACCTCTGTGTCGTCAAGTATACTATCCATCCATACCTGTGGTATATTTCAGTTTTGCACAGTTTGCTGACCACCAGTATATAATATATATCAATACGGTACAGTAGGCCACTGCTCTACCTACCTCTGTGTCGTTAAGTATACTATCCATCCATACCTGTGGTGCATTTCAGTTTTGCACAGTTTGCTGACCACCAGTATATAATATATAGCAGTACGGTACAGTAGGCCACTGCTCTAACTACTTCTGTGTCGTCAAGTATAATATCCATCCATACCTGTGGTGCATTTCAGTTGTGCGCAGTATATATAGTAGGAGGCCATTGCTATTGATACTGGCATATAATTCCACACATTAAAAAATAGAGAACAAAAATGGGGAGGGTAAAATAGGGAAAGATCAAGATCCACTTCCACCTCGTGCTGAAGCTGCTGCCACTAGTCATGGCCGAGACGATGAAATGCCATCAACGTTGTCTGCCAAGGCTGATGCCCAATGTCATAGTAGAGAGCATGTAAAATCCAAAAAACAAAAGTTCAGTAAAATGACCCAAAAATCTAAATTAAAAGCGTCTGAGGAGAAGCGTAAACTTGCCAATATGCCATTTACGACACGGAGTGGCAAGGAACGGCTGAGGCCCTGGCCTATGTTCATGGCTAATGGTTCAGCTTCACATGAGGATGGAAGCACTCATCCTCTCGCTAGAAAAATGAAAAGACTTAAGCTGGCAAAAGCACAGTAAAGAACTGTGCGTTCTTCTAAATCACAAATCCCCAAAGAGAGTCCAATTGTGTCGGCTGCGATGCCTGACCTTCCCAACACTGGACGGGAAGAGGTGGCGCCTTCCACCATTTGCACGCCCCCTGCAAGTGCTGGAAGGAGCACCCGCAGTCCAGTTCCTGATAGTCAAATTGAAGATGTCACTGTTGAAGTACACCAGGATGAGGATATGGGTGTTGCTGGCGCTGAGGAGGAAATTGACAAGGAGGATTCTGATGGTGAGGTGGTTTGTTTAAGTCAGGCACCCGGGGAGACACCTGTTGTCCGTGGGACGAATATGGCCATTGACATGCCTGGTCAAATTACAAAAAAAATCACCTCTTCGGTGTGGAATTATTTTAACACAAATGCGGACAACAGGTGTCAAGCCGTGTGTTGCCGTTGTCAAGCTGTAATAAGTAGGAGTAAGGACGTTAACCACCTCGGAACATCCTCCCTTATACGTCACCTGCAGTGCATTCATCATAAGTCAATGACAAGTTCAAAAACTTTGGATGACAGCGGAAGCTGTCCACTGACCACTAAATCCCTTCCTCTTGTAACCAAGGTCCTGCAAACCACACCACCAACTCCCTCAGTGTCAATTTCCTCCTTACACAGGAAAGCCAATAGTTCTGCAGGCCATGTCACTGGCAAGTCTGACGAGTTCTCTCCTGCCTGGGATTCCTCCGATGCATCCTTGAGTGTAACGCCTACTGCTGCTGGCGCTGCTGCTGTTGTTGCTGCTGGGAGTCGATCGTCATCCCAGAGGGGAAGTCGGAAGACCACTTGTACTACTGTCCAACAGTCCTTTGCGAGGAAGATGAAATATCACAGCAGTCATCCTGCTGCAAAGCGGATAACTCAGGCCTTGGCAGCCTGGGTGGTGAGAAACGTGTTTCCGTTATCCACCATTAATTCACAGGCAACTACAGACTTGATTGAGGTACTGTGTCCCCGGTACCAAATACCATCTAGGTTCCATTTCTCTAGGCAGGCGATACCGAAAATGTACACAGACCTCAGAAAAAGAGTCACCAGTGTCCTAAAAAATGCAGTTGTACCCAATGTCCACTTAACCATGGACATGTGGACAAGTGGAGCAGGGCAGACTCAGGACTATATGACTGTGACAGCCCACTGGGTAGATGTATTGCCTCCCGCAGCAAGAACAGCAGCGGCAGCACCAGTAGCAGCATCTCACAAATGCCAACTCGTTCCTAGGCAGGCTACGCTTTGTATCACCGCTTTCCAGAAGAGGCACACAGCTGACAACCTCTTACGGAAACTGAGGAACATCATCGCAGAATGGCTTACCCCAAATGGACTCTCCTGGGGATTTGTGACATCGGACAACGCCAGCAATATAGTGAATGCATTACATCTGGGCAAATTCCAGCACGTCCCATGTTTTGCACATACATTGAATTATTTAAAAAACGACAGGGGCGTGCAAGAGATGCTGCCGGTGGCCCGAAGAATTGCGGGCCACTTTCGGCATTCAGCCACCACGTGCCGAAGACTGGAGCACCAGCAAACAGTCCTGAACCTGCCCTGTCATCATCTGAAGCAAGACGTGGTAACGAGGTGGAATTCAACCCTCTATATGCTTCAGAGGATGTAGGAGCAGCAAAAGGCCATTCAAGCCTATACATCTGTCTACGATATAGGCAAAGGAGGGGGAATGCACCTGACTCAAGCGCAGTGGAGAATGATTTCAACGTTGTGCAAGGTTCTGCAACCCTTTGAACTTGCCACACGTGAAGTCAGTTCAGACACTGCCAGCCTGAGTCAGGTCATTCCCCTCATCAGGCTTTTGCAGAAGAAGCTGGAGACATTGAAGGAGGAGCTAAAACAGAGTGATTCCGCTAGGCATGTGGAACTTGTGGATGGAGCCCTTAATTCGCTTAACCAGGATTCACGGGTGGTCAATCTGTTGAAATCAGAGCACTACATTTTGGCCACCGTGCTCGATCCTAGATTTAAAACCTACGTTGTATCTCTCTTTCCGGCAGACACAAGTCTGCAGAGGTTCAAAGACCTGCTGGTGAGAAAATTGTCAAGTCAAGCGGAACGTGACCCGTCAACAGCTACTCCTTCACATTCTCCCGCAACTGGGGGTGCGAGGAAAAGGCTAAGAATTCCGAGCCCACCCGCTGGCGGTGATGCAGGGCAGTCTGGAGCGAGTGCTGACATCTGGTCCGGACTGAAGGACCTGCCAACGATTACTGACATGTCGTCTACTGTCACTACATATGATTCTCTCACCATTGAAAGAATGGTGGAGGATTATATGAGTGACCGCATCTAAGTAGGCACGTCAGACAGTCCGTACGTATACTGGCAGGAAAAAGAGGCAATTTGGAGGCCCTTGCAGAAACTGGCTTTATTTTACCTAAGTTGCCCCCCCTCCAGTGTGTACTCTGAAAGAGTGTTTAGTGCAGCCACTCACCTTGTCAGCAATCGGCGTAAGAGGTTACTTCCAGAAAATGTGGAGAAGATGATGTTCATCCAAATGAATTATAATCAATTCCTCCGTGGAGACATTCACCAGCAATTGCCTCCAGAAAGTACACAGGGACCTGAGATGGTGGATTCCAGTGGGGACGAATTAATAATCTGTGAGGAGGGGGATGTACACAGTGAAAGGGGTGAGGAATCGGACGATGAGGAGGAGGTGGACATCTTGCCTCTGTAGAGCCAGTTTGTGCAAGGAGAGATTGATTGCTTCTTTTTTGGTGGGGGCCCAAACCAACCAGTCATTTCAGTCACAGTAGTGTGGCAGACCCTGTCGCTGAAATGATGGGTTTGTTAAAGTGTGCATGTCCTGTTTATACAACATAAGGGTGGGTGGGAGGGCCCAAGGACAATTCCATCTTGCACCTCTTTTTTCTTTCATTTTTATTTGCATCATGTGCTGTTTGGGGAATATTTTTTTGAAGTGCCATCCTGCCAGACACTGCAGTGCCACTCCTAGATGGGCCAGGTGTTTGTGTCGGCCACTTGTGTCGCTTAGCTTAGCCATCCAGCTACCACAGTGCACCTCTTTTTTTCTTTGCATCATGTGCTGTTTGGGGACTATTTTTTAAATCGACCATCCTGTCTGACACTGCAGTGCCACTCCTAGATGGGCCAGGTGTTTGTGTCGGCCACTTGGATCGCTTAGTTTAGTCATCCAACGACCTCGGTGCAAATTTTAGGACTAAAAATAATATTGTGAGGTGTGAGGTGTTCAGAATAGACTGGAAATGAGTGGAAATTATGGTTATTGAGGTTAATAATACTATGGGATCAAAATGACCCCCAAATTCTATGATTTAAGCTGTTTTTGAGGGTTTTTTGTAAAAAACACCCGAATCCAAAACACACCCGAATCCGACAAAAAATTTTCAGGGAGGTTTTGCCAAAACGCGTCCGAATCCAAAACACGGCCGCGGAACCGAATCCAAAACCAAAACACAAAACCCGAAAAATGTCCGGTGCACATCAGTAATAAAAATAGGATTTTAATTACCTGCTGGTAAATCCTTTTCTCGTTGTCCGTAGAGGATGCTGGGGTCCATTTTAGTACCATGGGGTAAAGACGGTTCCGCAGGAGCCTTCGGCACTTTAAGACTTTTTAAAAATGTGAACTGGCTCCTCCCTCTATGCCCCTCCTCCAGACCTCAGTATAGGAACTGTGCCCGGGGAGACGGACATTTTTGAGAGAGGAATTACAATTAAATTTGTGGCGAGATTCACACCAGCTCACACCACACATAAAAAACATGTCGGCTAACATGGCCTTTAACATAACTCATGCCAACCAGCATGTATAACGTAACAGCAATAGCTGTCAACATCTGAACACATGAAAATTGTGCAAAAAGATAAACGTAATCAGCAGGAAAAATGAGCACTGGGCGGGCGCCCAGCATCCTCTACGTACTGCGAGAAAAGGATTTACCAGCAGGTAATTAAAATCCTATTTTCTCTTACGTGCTAGAGGATGCTGGGGTCCATTTTAGTACCATGGGATGTACCAAAGCTCCCAGTACGGGCGGGAAAGTGCTAATGTTGCTGCAGAACTGACTGACCAAATTTAAGGTCGTCAGCAGCCAAGGTGTCAAACTTATAAAACTTAGCAAACGTGTTTACACCTGACCAAGTAGCAGCTCTGCAGATTTGCAAAGCCAAGACACCCCGGGCAGCCGCCCAGGACGAACCCACTTTCCTTGTAGAGTGGGCTTTTACCAAAGTCGGTAATGGCAATCCTGCTGTGGAATGAGCGTGCTGAATGGTACCCCTGATCCAGCGCGCAATAGTCTGCTTAGAAGCAGGGCCCCCAATCTTGTTGGGGTCATAGAGGACAAACAAAGATTCTGTTTTCCTTATCCGAGCCGTTCTTGCAACATAAGTCCTCAACGCTCTGACGACATCCAAGGACTTTGAAACGGCTGAGGTGTCAGAAGCCACTGGCACCACCACTGGTTGGTTGATATGGAAAGAAGATACAACCTTCGGAAGAAAGTACTGACGCGTTCTCAGTTCAGCCCTATCTTCATGAAATATTAAATAAGAACTCTTGTGTGACAGAGCTCCTAACTCAGACACTCGTCTGCCTGAAGCCAAGGCCAACAGCATGACCACTTTCCAAGTGAGAAACTTCAACTCCACCTCTTGCAGAGGCTCAAACCAGTCCGATTTATGGAACTGTAGCACCACATTAAGATCCCATGGCGCCGCAGGAGGCACAAAGGGAGGTTGGATGCGCAGAACCCCCTTCACAAACATCTGGACCTCAGGAAGGGAAGCCAACTGTTTCTGAAAGAAAATGGACAAGGCCAAAATTTGGACCTTGATAGACCCTAATCTCAATCCAGCATCCACACCCGCCTGTAGAAATAGGAGAAGATGTCCCAATTGAAATCCACCGCAGGAGATTTCTTGGATTCACACCAAGATACATATTTTCTCCAAATCCGATGGCAATGTTTGGACGTTACCCCTTTCCTGGCCAGAATAAGTGTGGGAATGACTTCACGGGCTAAGATCTGGTGCTCAACAGCCATGCCGTCAAACGCAGCCGCGGTAAGTCCTGATAAACTAACAGTCCCTGCTGAAGCAGGTACTCGCGAAGAGGAAGAGGCCGAGGATCTTCCAGTAATAACTCTTGAAGATCTGGATACCAAGCCCTCCTTGGCTAGTCTTCCTTGGAAGCTTTCGCCTTGCATGACTGCTCCCCATCCTCGGAGACTTGCATCCTTGGTCACCAGGATCCAGGCCTGAATCCCGAACCTGCGTCCCTCCAGGAGGTGAGAAATTTGTAGCCACCACAGGAGCGAAATTCTGGCTTTCGCTGACAAGATTATCTTTTGATGCATGTGGAGATGCGACCCTGACCACTTGTCCAGTAGGTCCCACTGGAAGACCCTGGCATGGAATCGGCCATATTGTAGCGCCTCGTAAGCTGCTACCATTTTCCCCATGGTCTCAAAATTTGTTTGACCATGCTCTGGTTCTCCTGAGCCTTTTCCACCGGTAGAAATACTCTCTGTACCTCGGTGTCCAGTGTCATTCCCAAAAATGACAATCTCATCGTTGGTCCCAACTGAGATTTTAGAAAGTTGATGATCCAACCGTGCTGTTGAAGCACCATCAGGGATAATGCTATGTTCTGGAGTAGCTTGTCCCTGGATCTCGCTTTTATGAGGAGATCGTCCAAGTATGGAATTATGTTGACTCCTTGCTTGCGAAGGAGAACCATCATCTCCGCCGTCACCTTGTTGAATATTCTCGGGGCCGTGGAGAGCCCGAACGGTAATGTTTGGAATTGGTAGTGGCAATTCTGAACGCAAACCTCAGGTATGCTTGATGTGGCGGGTAAATGGGGACATGCAAGTAAGCATCCTTGATATCCACTGACACCAGAAATTCCTTTTCTTCCAAGCTGGAGATCACCGCTCTCAGGGACTCCATCTTGAATTTGAACCTTTTCAAATAAAGATTCAGAGATTTTAGTTTTAAAATCGGTCTGACCGAGCCATCCGGCTTCGACACCACAAACAGGCTTGGTTCTTCTGTTCGGCAGGAACCAAGGAAATTACTTTGTCTTGACATAATTTGTGTATTGCGTTCAGGACATTTGTGCTGTCCTGAGCAGAAACTGGTAAGGCTGATTTGAAAAATCGGCATGGGGGAAGGTCTTGAAATTCCAACCTGTAACCTTGGGATACTATCTGTAAAATCCAAGGATCCAGGTCTGAGCGAAGCCAAACCTGACTAAAAAATAGTAGACGTGTCCCCACCCGATCGCACTCCCGCAGTGGAGCCCCAGCGTTATGCTGTGGCTTTTGCAGAAGAAGTTGTTGACTTCTGCTCCTGGAAGCCTGAAGGAGTTGTAGGTTTTCTATCTCTTTCTCTCCCTTTTCCTGTCAAAAAAGGGGTACTCTTAGCCTTTTTGTACTTGTTGGGCTGAAAGGACTGCATAGTATTAGAATGATATACTTTTTTAGCCGGCGCAGCTGCCGACGGGAGAAATGCTGACTTGCCAGATGTAGTAGTTGATATCATGGCATTTAGTTTCTCACCAAAGAGGGTCTTACCATTGTAGGGGAATGCCTCAATATTTCTTTTTGATTCTGCGTCAGCATTCCATTGGCGGATCCAGCGCGCCCTGCGGGCTGAAATCGCCATAGCAGAGGCCCTTAAACCCAGTAAGCCAACGTCCTTCATAGCCTCAACTAAGTAACCTGCAGAATCTTTTATATGCCCTAGAATTTGCAGCATATCATCTTTATCTACCGTGTCAATATTAACAATCAAGTTGTCTGCCCACTTTTCCACTGCATTACCTACACACGCAGAAGCAATTGTGGGCCTGAGTAACGTACCCGTTGCAACATAGATGGACTTTAAAGTCATCTCCAATTTGCGGTCAGCAGGTTCTTTTAATGAAGCTGAACCTGGGGCAGGTAAAATAATTTTCTTTGATATCCTGGAGACTGAGGTGTCTATCATTGGGGGGGGACTCCCACTTATGCCTGTCCTCTTCAGGGAAAGGGTACGCTACCCGCAACCTTCTAGGGATAGCAAACTTCTTTTCCGGGTTAACCCAGGATTCCTCAAAGAAAGTCCTTAGACGGAGGAAAAGTCACCACCTGTTTTTTTATTTAATTTAAAATAATCTTTTTCCTCAGGTGGAGGTGTTGTGTCAGGAAACTCCAATACCTCTTTTATAGCAACTATCATACATTGAATGCTCTTAGCCAGTTTGGGGTCTACCCCCCTCAAATCCCCAGTGTCGACCTCCGTGTTGGAATCTGTGTCAGTGTCCCTTTGCATAATTTGGGCTAGAGACCTTTTCTGGGAACAGGAGGGGTCCCAAGTG
This sequence comes from Pseudophryne corroboree, assembly GCF_028390025.1. Classification (NCBI taxonomy): domain Eukaryota; kingdom Metazoa; phylum Chordata; class Amphibia; order Anura; family Myobatrachidae; genus Pseudophryne; species Pseudophryne corroboree. The sequence goes on along the minus strand of NC_086444.1, from coordinate 958,617,317 downwards.
GATGACGTGGAGGAATCAGCAAACAGTGCATCCTCCACAGACTGTCTCCAATACTTTGTCTACTGTTCAGACTCAGAGAATTTATTTGCTAGCATAGACATATTACTCTGCAGCTTTCTCACCCATACAGGCTCAGAACACTCTTGTGCCTCCAAAATGGGTTCCTCTGGGGAAGAACTTTCTCTAGACATGGTACACACGTGTACAGTCAATCCACTCACACACAGGGGAGCTATTGGGGACAGATCTACCCTAATGTCTGTCAGAGGGACCCAGAGGGAATTGCCAGTCCACACCAAGCGCCCAATATGTATTGCATACAATAATATATATATACATAACCAGAGCGCTTTTATCCAATATGAAGTCCGCAGACTTCAACACACTATGTGCTCCCCTCCCCTTCTATAACACCATGGTACTTGTATCAGCGATATGTGAGAAGCAGCGTTCAGGATCAGCGCTCCGGCGTCTCTGTGAGGAGAAAATGGCGCCAATTGAGTGTTACTAGCAAGTCTGAGAAGCCCCGCCCCCTGTAATGATGCGGTTCAGCCTCAGTAATACAATATTTATACTGGCAGGGGTATATACACCAGCGGCTCCCTTGTGTGTACTTTAATGCCAGTGAGAGTAAGGATTTTATCATGTCCCTCAGAGCATGCCCCCCACCCTGTGCTGAGAGACATGTTTTCGCGCAGCTTCCCGTGCTACGATGGTACCTTTATGCCGCCATGATGACCGGAGGGCCCCTCTCTGCAGGTCTCCGGTAAATACTCACCAGCCTTCTAACTTCTGGCTCTGTTAGGGGGTGGCGACAGTGCTGTGGGAGTGAGCAGCAGCCAGGCAAGGGCTGTGTTCAGTACCCTTCAGGAGCTAATGGTGTCCTGTCAGCAGAAGCAGAGCCATTGAACTAATTGAGAACTTGGTTCCTACTTCCCCCCTAAGTCTCACGAAGCAGGGAAGCTGTTGCCAGCAGCTACCCTGTAAAATAAAAAACCTAACAAAGTATTTTCCAGCAGAACTCTGTAGAGCTCCACTGGTGTGCATCCAGTCTCCCGGGCACATTTTCTAAACTGAGGTCTGGAGGAGGGGCATAGAGGGAGGAGCCAGTTCACACTGTTAAAAAGTCTTAAAGTGCCGAAGGCTCCTGCGGAACCATCTATACCCCATGGTACTAAAATGGAACCCAGCATCCTCTAGAACGTAAGAGAAATACAGAGAACAATACAGCAGGGGATTAAGTCCGACTGCCCAGTCTCAGTTAATCCTATTAAAGGCCAAGATAAACGTGGACCCATCTGTATGTAGATATATTGTAGGCCGAAAGGCAAAAGTCTGTAAGGGCCCCTATATACCATCCAATAGTGGAAAATGTATACAACACATGTAACTTTGACAGTGAAGGTGGGCCCCTCTCAGCTTTGGGCCCTATAGCAGCTGCACTCCCTGCACCTATGGTAGCTACACGCTTACCTCCAATATAACCCCTTCTATCAGGTACAAAGTTCTCTGTAGTTGGACTTCCCTCTTCATTTCTAATTGCTCAGATCTGTGTTGAAACACCTTCCTTTTTAAAGAACTAGTTCAACACAGGTGACAGCAATTATAAATTTAGAGGAAAGTTTAGGAGCAGATTATTTTGTACCTGATGGAAGGAGGGTTTGCGTCCTCTTGTCCAGTAATTTAAAAATGTAAAAAGTGGTAACCAGGGCGTAAAGTGGTCGCGGAGAGGTGGTGGAACTCATTTACCCCACCACCTACTCCAATCCCCGCTCACATTAAGCGGAGCCAGGCTCAGTCCTAATGATTTTGGCACCCACCTGCAAACTATAAATTAATGCCCTACTTCCCATACTTTACAAAGGGACATAGATTTCACAAATCACCAGCATGATCAGATAATAGTACCCCTAATTCAAATTACATCGCAAAGTAGCACAATCTTATTCAGATTACACCTCATGTAGTGCTCCTTTTCATATAACACCACATAGTAATGCCCCTTATTCAGGTCATTAGTGCCCTTTATTCACACTGCACTACACAATGGTACCCTCTATGCATGTTATGCCCACAGTAGTGCCCCTTATACACAATTCCCACAGTAGTAGTGCCCCTTACACATGTGCACAGTTGTAGTGCCCCTTGCACATAATGACCCCAGTAGTACCCCTTTTACACATAATGCTCACAGAAGTGCCACGTATACACAAAATGCCCACAGTAGTAGTGCTGCTTATATACAGAATGCTCACAGTAGTAGTGCCCCTTACACATAATTATTGCGCAGGGCAATGGAGGTGGTAAAATTAGTTCCCCCTAACATTACAGGTGGTGGAACTCAGTTTCACCTCATTCCCCCCCACTTTAACCCCTGGTGGTAACCCTAACATGAGGTAAGGTACTAATGAATTTCACTCTCCCTCATTCTGGCATCTACACCTGTTTGAAAAAGGGGAATTTGCACCCTAAGAAGATTTTATCTGCTACTCACCACACAATAATACCCTATAGTACATTTCAGAAAGCAGAATTCACTTTTGATTAACATTTTTGCAATTTCAATTAAAAAAAACAAAGTCCTTTGAAAAAAGCAAGTTCTAATTTGTGCAGGTACTGCACGAAAAAATGACTGACAACTAAAGTTTGAATGTGACCAGCTCATAAAACTGCTAAAATATGCTCAGCATCAAAGGTGTCAGAAAAGTCTCAGCAGTGAAGAGGTTAATGGAAAACTCATTGTGTTGAAACCATATGACTTTTTGCTTTCTTCCCTCCAGTTACCAACTAACCTTACCTGCCTGTGCCCCTCTAGGTCTCCTATCAATTACACTTACCACTTAGGATGGGGTGGACCTACTAACCGAATAAATCTTATAGATACTGTAAGTCTTATAAAGGACATTTGGACTTAAAAGTACATATTGTATTTATACATAGGGGATTGGTATGTGATCCCGCGGCACGGGATGCCAAATGTCAGTATACCGACATTGGCATCCTGGGTGCTAGAATGCCGACAGGGGGGCGAACGCAACGAAGCCCTTGTGGGCTCGCTGCAAGCTTGGTGGTGAGCTTTGCTTGCCACAGGTTCTATTCTCCCTCTATCGATGTTGTGGACACCCACAGAGGGGGAATCACCTACCTCGCCGGTATTCTGGCTGTGGTATAGTACCCCCGTCTGGATCCTGGCATTGGTATTGAGACAGCCGGGATCCCTACGGGCAGTATGTTAACTGCATACCAGTCACAGCATGCTTAGTTTTATTTGTTCACAGTTACTCTGTCCCCTTCATATAAAATATTTCTAAAAGCACAGGTAACTTCTTGGACTTGAATCTTTTAATGAGATTTTCAAGAATATTTTTGAAAGGGATATAGTGAAGCCTTTTTGTGCAATATCTAAATGTAATTTTTTTTACAAGGGTGGCACTAAAGGAGCTGGAGCCGCAGAAAGCAGCATACAGTACCTTCCAAACCAACACTGAGATTCAACTGAACATTTATTTATTATGAACCAGCGTGCACAGGATACACGGTAGCATACACATCCACACAGACAAGCCACAAAGATATATTCAACACATATTTCATACAACACGTAAATTACACATAGCCAAAACATGACAAGCACCAGACATTATAATGTATTTATATATTAGAGTGTAACATCAGATATATATGTATTATTGGAACGGAACAAGTTAAATATATCAAGCAGACTTCCTGAAGACTTGAAACTGGATTCACAGTCATGGCCCTGGGGGCAGACACATGTGTTTGCAACAGAGGACAAAAGCCCTCACTCTGACCTATGAGCCGTCGAGTTCTTGAGAGGTCTAGCCTCTGGACCAATGTAAGAAGATGAAACCCACTGTTGTATACACCTATTATTTTACTTTATAAACATAGGGACCCAGAAGCAGGGAACTCTCTGATGCATTCTCATACACTCTCTCTCTCTCTCTCTCTCTCTCTCACACACACACACACACACACACACACACACACACACACACACCCTTATCAGAAGTCTCCTACCTGATGACTGGCTGCCTGGGACCAGTGAAACTAAGCATATGTATATTGGCTGTAACTGATTCATATGTATCTACAATTGCTTCTTTTATAACGGTAACTCTGTAACCATATATATTATAACTGAATGATATACTGTACATATGTAATTTTGTATGCATACCCTTTTAATATCAAATATATATCTCTGAGCGTTGGACCTCAGCTTACAATGTGTGCAACTGCTTGCTTTCTCTTAAGGGATATAGTGTTGTGACGTTCAGCGCACTTTTATCGTATATGGTTATAAGATGCGCCTTGAGTCTGCAGTATATATTAAGGCTGGCACTGAAATGTTTATTTAGAAATAATTTGAAATTCACAGTGCATAAAAGTATGGGGGTGGAATTAGTGTATCACCTTTGGCGCTAGGGGGAAAAACTGAAATGATCTAAACTTAAATCCCAAAATGTGGATTACTTTCCTAAATAATTCTTAGTAGTGCAGTGTGTAATGGTAGGACTTTACTGTGCTGCATACCCCCACTCACGTTGTTCAGGGGTATGCTGCACACATCAAGGTTTCTTTTCTCTCCCTCGGTGGAAACAATGTCTAGGTTCAGTAAACCAAATGTTAAAACGATCAAAAGACTGGGTGTCGTATCCCAACTCACACGATGTTAGAAGTGTTAACTCTCATCAAGGTTTCTTTTACTGAAATCCAAAGTTTCCCGCCTGTGGTCATCTCATACATCAAACCGAAAAAAAAGAAAAAAGGCCAATGTTTAGTATTACCTTTGACTGTTATTTCATAGAAAGCTAATTTTCGCTAGTACAGTCGTACCCCACTCACACAAAAGTTTGGTACAACAATCTTATAAAGGTTTCTTTTTAGAGTTATCCTGCCCGTGGATAACTTCTCCAACCCAATATCTTCAAAAGGTAATTGCGTACCCCCGACTCACACAGTCATCAAATGTATAACTCCTATCAAGGTTTCTTTAAGTGGTCATAAGATTTGTGGGTGTACCCCAACTCACAGGTGAGTCAGTCTAGTGAATCCTATCATGGTTTCTTTGCTGTACTCCCATTTGGTAGTCAATGGTGGTCAATACATATGGACTCTTGATGTCAAAAAATTTACAATAATTTATTTGTTCACAGATGATCTTTAAAATATCCACCATAAAAAAAAGACCTCACATCCAAAGAAAAGTTCTCAAGAAAAGTACAATCATAAAACACGAAAAATACAAATAGAAATAGAAAGTGAGCAAAAATGCAGGTTAAAAAATGTTATTCAAAGATAATATCCTTGTTAGAAAAAGTTTGGTGGCTACTCACACAGCAGTCTGTCGACGCATTTCGGTCCTTGGACCTTTGTCAAGACATGACCTGCTGTGTGTGAAGCCAGGTATTTATGTTACCAGTAGCCAATCCCACCCAAACAGGAAATTGCTGTATAGGAAATGACATCAACACTTTAGTATACTTAAGTGTCTAAACTCGTACATATATTAACATTAATCCTGGGGACACATAACCCCAAGGATAATCTATATTTGTTGGTACATCCTAGTTCTTATTTTAATAAAAAATAAACATTTGGTTCCCTTATATACACAATGTTTAGTTCCTCTTTCACAGGCATTATGGGTAATGTAGTCCTGTCTGTGAAGCGGGACAAAGTTCTTCTAACAGTTATCCAATTGATTTCTAGTGTGTGATCCTTTGGTTGCGTGTTGTGCCTCATTATTACACGCCATGCCATGGAGTTCTGGGAAATGTAGTCTTTTGCCGTACTCCGATCATTAGAATCGTGCATGCATCCTTTCAAGATAATCAATCACGGGATATTGTGGGATATGTAGTTTCACCTCCTCCCGACTCCTGTGGTACGCAAACATAGACAGCTAACTTGTCTGGAGAGACAAATGTCAGTTAATAACGTGGAATCCGTCCTCCCATACCAGGGTATTATGGGGGATGTAGTTTTAGACCTGCGATCTCCGTTCATACAGTTCATAGATCGCACCAATGGTGAATTTGCTCACGGAGGCACCAAGGACTCATTTAGATGGTCATATGTTCGGCCATATATTATCCAGAATCGTGTGCATGCAAATATAAATAAAACATGGTTGTCACTATTTTTTCAACAAACAAAACTGTGACAAGTCCTTGGTGCCTCCGTGAGCAAATTCACCATTGGTGCAGTCTACAGTATTCCAGATTCCTAAGAATGAATGACGGGTTCCATACAATACCTGTATGAACGGAGATCGCAGGTATTATTTAGGAAAGTAATCCACATTTTGGGATTTAAGTTTAGATCATTTCAGTTTTTCCCCCTAGTGCCAAAGGTGATACACTGATTCCACCCCCATACTTTTATGCTCGAATACTGTTTTGGATAGTGGTGAATCCAATTGGATCAGTGGTCCCATAGGCTGCATCCCCTTGCGCCAAGTTGTGTGTCTCACAAATCCCAACCCTCTTAAATCTGTGCATATGTATAAAGAGGGTACACACGGAGCAAATTTTGCTTAATTTCTTAATCTGACTAGATTGCTTAGAAAAGAGGCATACATCGCTCAGTGTGTATGCCCCATAGCAATAGCGATGCGCGACCCTGCGCGTCGCTATCGCCGGTACTAGATTGGCCTGCATGCAGGCACAATCTAGTCAGGTCGCTCACTTCATCGCTGTGTGAAGTGAGCACCCCGCACCGTCCCCACCCTCCGCTCAGCACACATTGCACTGAATGCTGAGCGGGGGGAGAGATGTGTGCTGAGCGGTCTGTGACAGATCGCTCAGCACACATCTCTCCATGTGTATCCTCTTTAGACTTGGGGTCCCATGCCTGTAAAAGTGAAGAGGATGTAGGCAGGGATCTAAAAGCAGGGCTGACCAACATATATATATATATATATATACATATATCTCCCCAGTGCATGCCTGCGACACCTGCATCTACCCAACATTATCTACATGCACTCAACAATTTTATTTTTAATTATTTATTTTCTCTATAACATTGCTATGATTTACTTTTGCAACTTTTAACCATAGAAGACCTTGCAGAGTAAAAAAATTACGTATAGAAAAAGTATAACAAAATGGCAGTTTTAATATATAAATTTAAAGAGAGGATCTAATAGTGAATGACAAGCCAGTAACTATTTAATCAATTTTCATGTGTCTGCTAGTACTGCCTGAAGCATTTTTCCCTATGGTCTGGAACCAATTGACTAGTTGCTGGCCCTGTCATTAACAGCCAGAGGAGTTTTCTAATGGCTTTGGTCATTAAAGTGTACAGCCACAGAGATTGGTTACAGGGACATTCACATCTACATCACTGTTTAGTTAATTCATGCAGAGGTGCTTATAGTAGTAGTTTTTCATGAAACCATCACAAACAATTCCATATCCAAGGCCCCATTCCTCTTAACTGGCTGTAAGTTATCAATGTGTCTGGTACTTGACCAACAAAAAACAGAGCACTTCCTGTAATGTAAACCAACATGTCAATGGGTACCTGCAAGCAAAAGCATGCCCTGCCAGCCTTGGATATGCTGAGAATTCCCCAATGTGCTAAACAGGTAAAGGCCCAATGTGATGTTAATAAAGGCAGACCCCATATTATGGGTTTAATGTAGTGTCACCTGGCAAGCATGACACACAGTATGGTTAGCAGTGTGTCAGTTGGAGGTTCCCCACTCTCTTCATCTTCAAGAAATTGATGCTACCAACTGGACATGGGAGAACCTTTGGGAGTGGGACAACAGTTTATTAGAAAAATTGTTACTTTTAACATTGCAAAGGCCATCATCCGAATGCATAATCCCTATGAAGTCCATGCAGGCAGTCTTTTCAGTTGCTCGAAAAGACTGCCGATTTGCTCTGTGCATGCACCATACCTACATTAGTATGTACGTATGTATGTATGTATATATATATATATATATATATATATATATATATATACATATGTTGAGTATCCCTTATCCAAAATTCAAAATCCCACATTTTTGGGTCCCCTACTGAGAAAATGACATATACATTATATATTATGTGTATATATAGATATATTATATAGATAAATAGATATATAATATAATATATATGTATAAGTGTCATTATCCCAGTAGGGGAACCAAAGATGTGTGATTTTGATTTTTGGATAAGGGATACTCAACATATATATATATATACACTGCTCAAAAAAATAAAGGGAACACTAAAATAACACATCCTAGATCTGAATGAATGAAATATTCTTATTAAATACTTTGTTCTTTACATAGTTCAATGTGCTGACAACAAAATCACACAAAAATTATCAATGGAAATCAAATTTATTAACCCATGGAGGTCTGGATTTGGAGTCACCCTCAAAATTAAAGTGGAAAAACACACTACAGGCTGATCCAACTTTGATGTAATGTCCTTAAAACAAGTCAAAATGAGGCTCAGTAGTGTGTGTGGCCTCCACGTGCCTGTATGACCTCCCTACAACCCACATAAGTGGCTTAGGTAGTGCAGCTCATCCAGGATGGCACATCAATGCGAGCTGTGGCAAGAAGGTTTGCTGTGTCTGTCAGCGTAGTGTCCAGAGCATGGAGGCGCTACCAGGAGACAGGCCAGTACATCAGGAGACATGGAGGAGGCCGTAGGAGGGCAAAAACCCAGCAGCAGGACCGCTACCTCCGCCTTTGTCAAGGAGGAACAGGAGGAGCACTGCCAGAGCCCTGCAAAATGACCTCCAGCAAGCCACAAATGTGCATGTGACTACTCAAACGATCAGAAACAGACTCCATGAGGGTGGTATGAGGGCCCAACGTCCACAGGTGGGGGTTGTGCTTACAGCCCAACACCGTGCAGGACGTTTGGCATTTGCCAGAGAACACCAAGATTGGCAAATTCGCCACTGGTGCACTGTGCTCTTCACAGATGAAAGCAGGTTCTCACTGAGCACATGTGACAGACGTGACAGAGTCTGGAGACGCAAAGGAGAACGTTCTGCTGCCTGCAACATCCTCCAGCATGACCGGTTTGGCAGTGGGTATGTAATGGTGTGGTGTGGCATTTCTTTGGGGGGCCGCACAGCCCTCCATGTGCTCACCAGAGGTAGCCTGACTGCCATTAGGTACCAAGAGGAGATCCTCAGACCCTTTGTGAGACCATATGCTGGTGTGGTTGGCCCTGGGTTCCTCCTAATGCAAGACAATGCTAGACCTCATGTGGCTGGAGTGTGTCAGCAGTTCCTGCAAGACGAAGGCATTGATGCTATGGACTGGCCCGCCCGTTCCCCAGACCTGAATCCAATTGAGCACACTTGGGACATCATGTCTCGCTCCATCCACCAACGCCACGTTGCACCACAGACTGTCCAGGAGTTGGCGGATGCTTTAGTCCAGGTCTGGGAGGAGATCCCTCAGGAGACCATCCGCCACCTCATCAGGAGCATGCCCAGGCGTTGTAGGGAGGTCATACAGGCACGTGGAGGCCACACACACTGCTGAGCCTCTTTTTGACTTGTTTTAAGGACATTACATCAAAGTTGGATCAGCCTGTAGTGTGTTTTTCCACTTTAATTTTGAGGGTGACTCCAAATCCAGACCTCCATGGGTTAATAAATTTGATTACCATTGATCATTTTTGTGTGATTTTGTTGTCAGCACATTCAACTATGTAAAGAACAAAGTATTTAATAAGAATATTTCATTCATTCAGATCTAGGATGTGTTATTTTAGTGTTCCCTTTATTTTTTTGAGCAGTGTATATATATATGCCATATATATATAGATGGGATCCGGTCTGAAGATCGACAGTGTCTAGGTCGACAATGTTTAGGTCGACCACTATAGGTCGACAGTCACTAGGTCGACAGGGTCAGAAGGTCGACATGTTCTAGGTCGACATGAGTTTGTTTGTTTTTTAAATATATTTTTACTTTTTCATACATAACGATCCATGTGGACTATGATTGGAACGGTAATCTGTGCCGAGTGAAGCAGTAGCGGAGCGAGGCACCTTGCCCGAAGCATGGCGAGCGAAGCGAGCCATGTGTTTGCACTAATTGGGGTTCCCCGTCACTCTACAAAGAAAACAACACCAAAAAAGCATTAAAAAACTCATGTCGACATTTCAACCTGTCGACCTAGAACATGTCGACATTCTGACCCTGTCGACCTTCTGACCCTGTCGACCTAGTGACTGTCAACCTATAGTGGTCGACCTAAACGTTGTCGACATAGACACTGTTGATCTAATGATCCACACCCATATATATATATATTTATGTATCCCTGTGGGTTGAGCTGTGTTGGTAAGACCGACAGGACCCCTAGAGAGCGCATGACAGCCCATTGGTCCTCGACTAGATCAGACATTGAGACGGGACACAGTGACCAGCCGGTGGCGAGGCATTTTGCCACCGCTGGCCACAGTCTCGCCTCACTCAGATATCGTATCATTGACCACATCCCCCCTAATCCAAGAGGTGGGGATCGGTCGCTGAAATTATTGAGATGCGAGTCCAGATGGATATATAAATTAGAGACACTCACACCAAAGGGGTTAAATGATTCGTTAGGCTTGCACTGCTTTATATAGATACTATCTTGCAGTATGATTTAATTTGAAAGGTTACTGTGGAGCGCAACAAATGTATCCTTGTATTATTAAAATGTAGAGCATCTTAGTTTAATATGCTGCTGTATAATGTTTTTATTGACTAATTTTCATCTGATTGTCAATGATAATATATGGTACTCAAGATATTTATTTAAGTTGGTTATTTATGTCAGAGTACATTATGTACTGCCGCTTATTTAAGTCACTTTTTATGTATGTTGTGTTTACTCTGTATTGTTCTAACCACGGAATGGGTGTGTTGACGTCACTGATGTGCATCACTCACCTGCGTCCTGGGCCTGTTTGAACACGTGCGCTGTCGGGGGGATAAATAGGGCAAGTCTTTTTGTGTTTGCATATGTGCTGATGACGGTGAAATAAAATACCACCGAAACGTTGATATACCTGACGACTGTGAGCCTTTTTTGTTACCTGAGTGCCGCCGACAAAGATTTGCTATATATATATATATATATATATATATATATATACAAATACAAGTTTATAAAATGGTGTTATTGCACTGCTGGGAACACTGTAGTCAGGGACAGGAGTTTCAGCCAGCTGAAGGGATTGATTGAACAATATCCCACCATGACTGCAGTTTTCAGATGGTGTTATATAAAGTCAACTTTTACGCATTTTTTAAACATTTTACTGCTACCTGAATAACAGAATTAGTTCTCTGTTGGATATACTGTATTACACAGACATCACAGTCCCCCGACCAGATTTTGCAGATTGTTACGGTGTATGAAATTAAAGGGACCGCAGAAGAAATAAGCAATTTCTTTGTGGTACAGCTTTAGGAAAACAGGCCAGAGGCAAAGATAACCCCTTTTCCATACAAAAAAAGACTGAAAATGGACAATCACTGCTTCATAAATAGACCCATATGCATTTTATACCAGAGAAGAAGCTGAATAGCAATTATAAGTGGATTCCAGAAAATGAATACCATTTGGCAAAATAATAATAATAATAATAATAATGTTCATGATTTTCTTTTTTAAACACAGAGTACCTTAGTCTATTTCTCCACTTTAGAAACTCTTTGTTGTACTTGACTGCCACCAGTCCATTAAATCAGCTGTTGACTACAGGCTTTAACTTATCATCACTTCCAAAACATTGTCTGCCCAGGAACACTTTGATGTTAATGAAAAGGTGAAAATTGGACTATGGGGGGGGGGGGGGGGGGATGATTCAAAACCTCCCACCCAAAACAAGTGATGGGCATAGATCTTCCTCATGCACATATGTTCATCCATTATTGAACATTTCACAACACCTCCTCACCTCCTCTTTTCTCCATACACCTTCTTTAATTGGCGATAAATTTCAGCGGGTCTCACTTTCTATGCATTCAGAATCAAAAAACACTCCTCACTTCACAGTCGGAAGAATTTTATATTGTAGCGTTCATTTTAAGAATGCACGACATCGCCAAAAACAACCATAACAACACGCCAATCACAGAGCACTTAGAAGCCAGGTCAGGGAAACCACCTGACTCTGAATAGGGGAGGTGAGTGACTTGTGCGCCGAGTAGATTATCCTAATACCTAGATCTATTAAGTTCAGACCTTTCCCATATATTATTGTTATAGTTAAGCATTGACTGTGTGCTGTTGGAATTGTTAATCCACAGGGTCGGACTGGCCCACAGGGGAACAGGGGAAACCACCAGTTGGCACCACTGCCTGTGGGCCCTCCTCCTCTTCCTCCTCCTCCTCTAGGGATCAGGTTTCAGACTCTTTCCTAGTGCACTTGAATTATGCATTATGCTTATGTTACATTGTACTTCACAAGAATATGGTTTATTATATATTTACCAAGAGGAACAGAACATGTACTCTGTAATGGTTAGCCAAATGTCTGTGGTGGCTGGCCACGCCCCAGTGGAGCCTGGCCACACCCTTAAGCATGGGCCCCTACAACAGCATCCCCCTGCGGGCCCTTCATGCTCCAGTCCAACACTGTAATAATCCATAACCTTTTTTTTCAAAAGTGCTGGAATTTATATAATAAATCTGTAAATACAAACAAAACATAATCCAGCAACATTATTGTTACATGTATTGTATAGCCAGAAGGACACACATTTACAGTAAATATACATCTACCTAACATATAATCAAAATGACATCATATCTTATATCAGGATTTGTAGGTCCAGTCAGTAAGTGGAAGGGAAAACACAGAATGTAGTTATTGCTGCTGCTTGAGAAGGAATAAGACACTTTAATGCAGAGCTGACGGCAAATGTATTTTTCTTTAAGGGTATAAAATAAAAGAGTACTCTCTGTGAAATATAGAGTAGCTGTCATTCCTGTGTGACATTCATTTGACTCAGCAAGTAGGGGCTGTGATAGTCTTAGATGTCAGTTCTCAGCAAATGGCAATCACCAAACATAATCATGCCTTATGGGAAAAAATGCTCTCTCACCTGTAAAGCACAAACATGTATAAGAGCATATATGTATGCACTGTATACAGTATGTGCACGTGTAATGCAATCTACTGTCAGCAAAACTTGTACCATGACAACCAGGCGTATCTTATGGCATACATGCATTTATAGATGATACTGGGTTCTGTATTGTATAATGTCTGTTAGTTATGTTTTCATGAGTTCATCTGTAGTAATGGTCATGAATTTCCTTGCCAGCAGTCAGTTTTAATTCACTTTACAAATGAGTTTGTCGCGCACATGACACGGTATTCTCCTAGATCAATACGATTAGTTCAAATCTTCTGCACAAGCCAAATGCTTAGAAATAGCAATTATACAACATTCACTACTAAACTGCACTCACAGGGTAACAGAAATTAGCTCATGTTAGAAATACCTTACCCAATGTTACTGCCTCAGGGACAGAGACACTTTGCAAATTAAACATGATCTACAAAATCAAGTCTTTAAGAACAATATATTTAAAACACCTTCTTAATAAAACTTCCAATCAAACACTGATATACAAACGATGTCAGTTTAGTAATATGACATTAGATAACAGTGGCTATTACAATACTATGACCACCTTGGTGGGGCTGTCCATAGAGTTATCTATGAACTATATGCTTGCTTGTTGTTTTATGTGGAAAGCTACACTACATAGCAGCTAATAATTACAGCAGCACTGCAAATACATAGAGCAGGCCACTAAGCAATCCCAAACTTATGTATAATATAATTAGCAATCTATTTAAGGCACATACCTTAAGGTATTTAAGTGTGTGTGTGTGTGTGTGTGTGTGTGTGTGTGTTATTTATATATATATGAAATATATATATATATATATATACATACACAGTATATATATATATATAATATATACATACATACATACATACTCACAAAGTATATATATATATATATATATATAAAAACAAGCATTTTCCACACACAAGTATTAGTAGTATAGCTAAGTTATCAAGATTAAAAAAAATGTATTCCATATGATAACATGTTACAATATACAGTGTATGTATATATATATATATATATATATATATAGTAATACGTGTGTGTGTGTGTGTGTGTGTGTGTGTGTGTGTGTGTGTGTGTGTGTGTGTGTGTAATACTGTTCGGTTTACCTCTTGTTAGTATCTGCTCCCAGATAGACTATAGATTGTAAAGCATTGACATTAAGGGACTTGATTTGAATGCTTATTAGAAAATATCTCACGTCAACAATGGCCGTCTGTTCCACATGCATTCATATTCTACGGATGTTACAGTGGATGAAACTTTTACAATGAACTTCTTGAAAAGTTTTAGCACTCACACACGAACACTGGGTGCTGTTAGATCCAAGTGTGATGTTACTATCACAGATCTGCATGAGGATAGCAGCAGTAATACAACAACTCGCTTCACACTACAATGGTACTTCTTTAGCTTTGGAATCTTTTACTACAATGACAAGGCTCTCTCAATATACACATTATTTAACATAATCGTTGTGTAGGCAGGACTTGCAGGGAAGGGTTATAGCTTCCAACATATGAATCTGCTATGTATACTCTGTATAATATAGTACATGCACTTTACATAGACTTACAAAAGGAAAAGCTCACAAATCACGTTGCTCTTCAAAAAGGACTCAGCTGAAAGTGCCTGTGCTGTGATAATGACATTGGTAATGCAACAGTTTCTCTTCACAGTTTAATCAGTAAATCGGATCTAGGGGGTGCCCAGCTCCCCCCCCCCCCCTTTGCTAACCTATGGTGTACTGCTGACTTCTTAATTCTGTTATCTTATGACAACCAGGGTGCATATATATGTCAAACAGGATGATAAGTAAAACAGCTGATTACCTGCGTTGGGTGAAGTCTCCCGAAATACCTTGTAGCGTAATTCCCCAGAAGCAAATAACGTGCAGCAAATCCAGAAATGATTTAAGCAAAACAAAAAGAAAATAAAATCCCAACGAGTAGTGATGGAGCGATTCCGGGAGCAACGCTGCACTCTCTCTTATCCAAGTTTTGTGCTGTAGTAGCGTTAACTGTAGAGCGCTGCGCTCAGCTCCCCTTCCCAGTCAGCGCAGGGCAGGAGCAGCAGCCGGCGTGGGGGCAGAGTTCAGGACCAGCGGATAAGTGGACAGCGCCTGCACAGTATAACTCCTCTCCTCCAGTCTCCCAGCCAGGCTGAAGCCATGGCCACTCCCTCAGCTGTGCTCTGCTCACACACCTCCCCGCCTGGCTGTACACGTCATCCTGCCAGTGCATCGGCTTCGCTTGATCTTTCACATGCCCTACCACCAACTGCACAGGCAATGCAGTGTACCGTAGGAGGTGGCAGTAATATGCTCGGCGCCTGAGAGCTGCCACACCTCCTGGCTTCTTATGAGAAGCATACTGCTCATACTGAACACAGTGCTTGCAGAGATGGATCACTCGTAGCTACTTTATTTAAGCATTATAAACACAGCCCTTTTCACCTACTGTCATACCCATGTGGTGTGGTGTTGTCGTTTTTTTTTTTTTAAATGTACTACAGTTGTACTGTACAATTCTAGAGTTAGAAAGCAGTTGTCGTTTTGTGTACAACTACAGCATTTATATGAGTTCAGTATCAAATGCCAGCGGACGGGATCCCAGCTGTCATTATCCGAACAGCGGGATCCCATCCGCCAGAATGCCAGCAGCTGGGCGAGTGCTAGAAAGCCCCTTGTGGGCTCGCTGCGCTTGCCAAGCTGCGGGCATGGTGTCTCGTTGTGCTCACCACAGGTTCTATTCTCCCTTTCAGGGCCGTTTCTAGACAATTTGGCTCCCAGTGCGAGATTTAAAAATGCGCCCCCCCCCCCCCCCATTGCTATAAAAAAAAATTGCGTGCCCCCCCCCATATAGCTATAAAAAGAAAAAGCATGTGCGCACTCCCGACAAGGGTGTGTGGCCTGATTAAAATGGGCGTGATCTCATTAAAGTGGGCGTGGCCTCGTCTGATATCATCACGCCCACCACAGGAGAGAAAAAATTAAAATTAAAAAAGTCTCCATTTTACACATTACAGCAGGCAAGTGTCCCCATTTTACACAGCGCGGCAGGCAGGTGTCCCCATTTTACACAGCGCGGCAGCCAGGTGTCCCCATTTTACAAAGTGCGGCAGGCAGGTATCCCCATTTTACACAGTGCGGCAGGCAGGTATCCCCATTTTACACAGTACGGTAGGCAGATATCCCCATTTTACACAGTACGCAGGCAGGTGCCCCCATTTTACAAAGTGCGGCAGGCAGGTATCCCCATTTTACACAGTACGGCAGGCAGATATCCCCATTTTACACAGCGCGGCAGGCACGTGCCCCCATTTTACACAGCACGGCAGGCAGGTGTCCCCATTTTACAAAGTGCTGCAGGCAGATATCCCCATTTTACACAGTGCGGCAGGCAGGTATCCCCATTTTACACAGTGCGGCAGGCAGATATCCCCATTTTACACAGTACGCAGGCAGGTGCCCCCATTTTACACAGTGCGGCAGGCAGGTATACCCATTTTACACAGTATGGCAGGCACGTGCCCCCATTTTATACAGCACGGCAGGCAGGTGCCCCCATTTTACAAAGTGCGGCAGGCAGGTATCCCCATTTTACACAGTGCGGCAGGCAGGTATCCCCATTTTACACAGCGCGGCAGGCACGTGCCCCCATTTTACACAGTACGGCAGGCAGGTGTCCCCATTTTACACAGTGCGGCAGGCAGATATCCCCATTTTACACAGTACGGCAGGCAGATATCCCCATTTTACACAGTACGCAGGCAGGTGCCCCCATTTTACACAGTGCGGAAGGCACGTATCCCCATTTTGCACAGTGCGGCAGGCAGGTATCCCCATTTTACACAGTGCGGCAGGCAGGTATCCCCATTTTACACAGTGCGGCAGGCAGGTATCCCCATTTTACACAGGGGGAGAGAGAGAGAGATAGAGATAATACTTACATCTTCCCGCTCTTTGGGTCCCGCCGCCTCAAGTCCCTCGCGCCGGCCGCCTCCTCCTTCCAGGCTTATCTCCTCTCCTCCCTCTCCCCGAGCGGTCCTGCTTGGGGGGCGGGGCTTCGCGGAATGACGCGTTTGCGTCGTGACGTCACGACGCAAACGCGTCATTCCGCGAAACTCCGCCCCCCGAGCAGGAGCGCTCGGGAAGGGAGAGGAGATAAAGACACACAAAGTGCCGCGGCGGGCGCCCCGGGCGGTTGCACGGCTCGCCCGCCGCTAGAAACGGCACTGCTCCCTTTATGGATGTTGTGGACACCCACTGAGGGAGAATAACCTATGTCTCTGGCATACCGGCGGCAGTATTTTACTGCTAGTCGGAATTCCGGTGTGGGCATTGTGACCGCTGGGATCCCGACTAGCGGTATTTTAACCACTAGTGGTATTTTACATGTGACTGTTTACCATGTAAAGTGATGATTGAATCTATGGCCCTAATTCAGACCTGATCGCAGCAGCAAAATCTTTCTCTAATGGGCAAAACCATGTGCACTGCAGGTGGGGCATATATAACACGTGCAGAGAGAGTTAGATTTGGGTGGGTTATTTTGTTTCTGTGCAGGGTAAATACTGGCTGCTTTATTTTTACACAACAATTTAGATTTCATTTTGAACACACCTCACCCAAATCTAACTCTCTCAGCACATGTTATATCTGCCCCTCCTGCAGTGCACATGTTTTGCTCATTAGAGAAAAAGTTTGCTGCTGCAATCAGGTCTGAATTAGGCCCTATATTCCCTTTGTCAGCAGGACCTGGATGTGACGTAAGGGGAGGGCAAAAGTTCTTTTATGCCCTTCCAGGGTTTTTTTTTTTTTAGATGTAGCTTTTTTGTAGGTTATTTGGCCTTCATTGGACCTTTGCAGGCTTGCTTCGTTCGCCACACTTCAGGGTACTTTTCCCAGTAGATGATGATGTTGACCCAGTGCCTGATGGGAAAGGTCCTTTTTGCGAAGGGGATTTAGACGCTACTGTAAGATGATACAAATGGAGATGGAGTAGTCGTTATTTTAAATTTTATACAAAAGGGGATATACGAATTTCCCTAATGGCAGTAATTAACTATAACAGCTAATTATTAAAATAATACTTTCTAGCCCCTCTTATTCACGGGTTGGTTCATATACAAATTTGTTTTGTAAAGCTGTTTTGTGCTAAGCTTTCTAAATGTAAACATATAGAAAAACACATATATAGTGCTTTTCCATTTATATTATATTTAACAGCTTTCCTCAGTGAAATTTCAGTTGTGCATACTGCTTTTATAAAACTGTCACGTATTTGTTATTGTTTTTTTGTTTTGTTTTCTTGACTTTTTTACTGTATGTACTGTAGTTTTGTTATCTGAAAATGTAAATATAGAGTAGCAAAAGGAAAGTAATTTATCTCTGCTTGAATTAATGAGAGCTATAGAAGGCCAAGCCCTTTAGTCTCTGGTGGTTCAAGTTATATAATCAAGCTGCATTTTGCATCTGCAATAACCAAAAGATTTTCAATCTGACCCTCACTCAGTTTGTCTAATAAAATTTAATTGAGACAGTGGTTGAGTGGTAGCCAGATTTGGGACTCTCTGCAGGCATAAGAGCCTTGAGTTCAGCCTCATGTAACATCTGGTGATAAATGTAATAGCCTGCAAATTGCAGACATCAGAGAGTTTCTGGTGACTCTGCCCAATTAACGGGGCAATCATTTAAAAGGCTTTTAACCCCGGAGCATCTCCCAAATTTCTAGTTTTTCAGCATTCAGTTTTTCAGCATTCAGGGGGTGGTGGACAGACAGTCAGTGGAGATCTCCTTATATTAAAAATGTGTGAAAATGAGTTTAGTCCTTAAATTTGCAATCAAGACATTGTTGGCATGCATTCACACCGGTATTCAACGATGGAACTGATCAGTAAGATTTCTGTACATGTGTTATCTTTTAAATTAGTTACTTAGACTAGCAAAGTAGAAGATCCTCAAATGAAGCAGAAATAATAGAGTGTGTTCTCTAATGCTTGATAATACAAACCAAACAGAGATGCTTTTACATACAGTAGATTCAACAATTGTCTGGAATTCTAGTTGCATGTGGATCCAAAATGTACTGGAACAAGAAATATTGATGCCATTCATGGGCAGTATACATCTCATCATTGTACTGCTATCTATAAAAATGTTAGGAAGGCCAGATTCCTTTATTTATTCTTTAATGGATGAAGGGAGATTGTTTAGAGCAGAGATTTTCATCCTTTTACAACTCGAGGCACACTGAACAAGATTTAAATATTGCCAAGGCACACTTAAGTATAATGGTGATGCATGGTGCAGTTGCGTGTCCTAGGATGTCATGTCGCAGCTTCTCTATAGGTAACGCCTGAGCCACATCTGAGAAAGCCAGAAGAGCCCAACACTGCCCAGGCACAAAATTAGAACTGGCTCTGCAACCACTAAACCCACCAGTATTGATCGTTCCAGGGCCTCAGTAGCGGCAAAACACTGACTGGCCTGGCTGTGCTTCTATGGCGGCACACCTGGAGGCTGCTCAGGGCACACTAGTGTGTCACGGCACAGTGGTTGAAAAAACACTGGTTTAGAGTCTTCGAGGTCTATGTAGTAACAATCACTGCAGTGCTGCAACTATTAACTATTATTAATACTTATTGTGGCATATATTAGTGGTTTTAACATAATTATCCCTACTATGTATTAAAAATGTACAGTATGCAATGACAGTTGGTAAGAGAACCACCATGGCACAAATGATTCTCACTTTTAAAAGGGTCATACACACTTTCTGACACTGGTGGTTATTCAGAGTTGTTAGCAAACCAAAAATGCACACACATGGGCAAAACCATGTTGCACTGCAGGTGGGGCGATGTAACATGCACAGAGAGCTAGATTTTGGTGGGCTGTGTTCAAACTGAAATCTAAATTGCAGTGTAAAACTAAAGCATCCAGTATTTAACATGCACAGAAACAATATAACCCACCCAAATCTAACTCTTTCTGAATGTTACATCTGCCCCACCTGCACTGCAACATGGCTTTGCCCAATTGGTAACTTTTTTGGTTTGCTAACAACTCTGAATAGCCGCCACTGTACAATGGGTAAAGGGTCATTTTCTGTAAAACTTTGGAAAAGAATGGTGGCTGTGGGAGAGGGAACACAAGATCCCTCTCATGTGAAAATGTATCCATAGGCATAAAGCAGTTAACATCATCTGAAGTTGTTATTAATGAATGGGGCCAAGCTTTGAAAACCTATATTTTTTTCCAGCTTGATATATAGGGTCAGACAGCAGTCCCAAGTGACATTAACGGGGTCTGCAGCACTAATTAGCCTTTTGCAGGAGATTTCTGTGATATCTCTAGCATTAGGCTGTTACATGGCCCTAATACTTAAAATAATGTGGAAACTGGTTGCCCCTTTGAGAGAGGGGAAATTGGGGTGGCTTATTCATCAAATTTTACTAAAATACATCAGTATACGGCAATGTTGGTTAAACATTTTTTGGTGCAGGATGAGCACCACCAATTTCCATAGCTAACAATAAAAATTCAGCTGATAAGAGTCCAGACAATTGTTGGATCCATGTAAAAGCATCTTACGGTTGCCCAGTGACCTTTTAAGACATGTCATGAATTTTCCAGTATTTTCCTATTATATCATGTCTACAGAATATAAGAAATATTGGTGGTCGTTCCGAGTTGTTCGCGCGTTGCCATTTTTCGCAACGCAGCGATTAGGTGGAAAATGCGCATGCGCATGGTATGCAGCGTGCATGCGCTAAGTCATTTAACACAAAACTTTGTAGATTTACACAAGCTCGAGCGACGTTTTATCATCGCTCGAGTGATCGTAGTGTGATTGACAGGAAGTGGGTGTTTCTGGGCAGAAACTGGGCGTTTTCAGGGAGTGTGCTAAAAAATGCAGGCGTGCCAGGTAAAAACGCAGGAGTGGCTGGAGAAACGGGGGAGTGGCTGGCTGAACGCAGGGCGTGTTTGTGACGTCAAACCAGGAACTAAACGGACTGAGGTGATCGCAATCTAGGAGTAGGTCTGGAGCTACTCAGAAACGGCAAGGAATTATTTAGTAGCAGTTCTGCTAACCTTTCGTTCGCTATTCTGCTAAGCTAAGATACACTCCCAGAGGGCGGCGGTCTAGCGTTTGCAATGCTGCTAAAAGCAGCTAGCGAGCGAACAACTCGAAATGAGGGCCATTGTACCTAAAGTTATTAGAAGTCACAGCTAAAGATATATTGTGACCGCGATTTCACACAAGGAATGGAACAGCAACACTGGGTGTACACATAAATAGTCTATACAGTATTAATTCTGATGCTATGACATCATTAAGCATCGGAATCAGCTGCGTGGGTGCTGAGAACCCACAATATGTGTGCTGCCCAAAGTTACAGTATGTCTGTGAAAAGCATTTGAGACCACATATGTATCTAATGTGAGCTCTCCCATAATTGTAAAAAGTTGGCTCCCATATCATTAAGTGTCATTTACATTAATACATGTATAACTCAGGCATTTATATATAACATTTCATCTTTATATTCTAAACTACAGGGGTTGCTGTATAGTAGTCCAGTAAATGCTAGGGAAAACAGGTTGTCTCTTTCAAATGCAAACCATCTCTCTCACATTTTTGCATTATTTATGCAGAGGTTTTTTTATAGTCATAAACACCTTTCACATGTACGTCCTATGGGGCTTTTTATGTCTGCCTCTAAAGCACCATTATATTTTCCCTTTCTCCCTTGTGGCCTATTTCTTGTTCCCACACATTATTCACTGTAAATCTAATATGCTCTGATGGAAACATATTGTGATGGATAGCTGCTAAAACCCTACATACAGTAGGTTCCCTCCGTCCACTGTGAGGTAGTGAAATAGCAGTTAAACAACACCTGTGTTTTAGAATACAAATAGAATCTATGGCAAAATGGATTCTTTTGGATACCTTAAAGTATTTAAGCATATTTAAAAATTATACCCACATCTGGTCCAACTAATTTGTTAAATAGGAATACATAATCTATCTATCTATCTATCTATCTATCTATCTATCTATCTATCTATCTATCTATCTATCTATCTATCTATCTATCTATCTGTCTATAAATATATATATATATATATATATATATATATATATATACATACATACATACTCATATATCCAGGATGACTGTCTGAATTTTTGCTGTTGGTCTTGACAAAGATCCAGAAGGGACCGAAACGTCAATTTGATATGAGATGTTACTTTCTGCTATGAAGTACCTGTGTGTAACTATAAAATTGTGATGGTGAATTTGTGGTGAGTGCCTATATATATATATATATATATATATATACATAAATGATGTTTTTCAACTAATATATCTTATAAAGTGCTTATTATTATAAGACCTGCACTTTTCATTTGTAATTTCATAGTTGTCAATATGTTATACCATTTATTTTATATCAAAAGGTAAAAGTTATAATATCAAATAAAGTGATGTTGTAACAAACTCATTGACAGTGAACTTTAAAAAGATAATTTTATATTTCTTATAACAAAAAGTAAAGCCCCTGTGCTCCATTTTGGAGCAGTGCAACACACATATTGTATTGGGTCATTACACAGAACATAGCTCTGCTCAAATACAGTGCAAGACTGAGGTTACAGAGGATTTCAGCACATACAGGATGGAAGAGAATAGCACAATATGCTGTATGTTAATGAATAATCTCATTACCATGGATGCTACTTGGCTCCACTCTGACTTGTCTCCTGGACCATGAAAAGTGGGCATTAAAAAGTAATATGATGGAAAAAAGCAAAATACACTCTTCTTTCCTGCATATGTGTGCTAATGCATCAGTTTTCATTTTAAAAAACAAAACTTAATTTACATTAATAAATATATGTCCAGTCATTCTTTCTGATAAAATGTTCTCATTATTATAGTAAATGCAAATAAAATAATAACATAATTGTAGTCATTTTCTGTATCACAGTTTTTCCCCCATGTGTTTTCTTAACAGGAGAGCTTTAGTGACATCTACTGGCAAAAGAATGTACAGTGCACAAAAATTAGAGAATTGCTCTTGCTTTCAACCTAAAAGGAATCTATTTTTGGTGATCATTATATTAAAAGTTGAAAGTAATATGTAATTTGTTGTTAACAAGATATACTGTAAGATAAAAAGAAAATCTGTGTCCATTTTTATTCACACACACATCATATCATTCTATCATTCCACAGATAAACATGAAGCTATGGTTTCCTTATTTTTTCATTATTATATCTTGTTAGTTTATACCAGTGAAACTGAGTGATATATGAAGTACTGTATCAGTAGCGGATCTTGCCACGGGCAAGCAGGACTTTTGCCCCAACGCTGTCATCTGGAGGGCGCAGGCGCCATCCGGAGGGTGCCACACCATGGCAAGATCTGCTGTGCCCCTCGCTGCCCACTGTGTCCCCCGCCGCCCCGCTGGTACCCCGCTGGTACCCCGCTGTGAAGGGAAGTAGATGCTATGCGTCTAGTTTCCCTTCGTGGAGAGGCCCTTTGTTGTGCGGTGCCGCACAGCATTGTGGGACTGACACAGACGCTAGGGGTCATAATTGACCTCTAGTGTCTGTCTATGCCAGATCCGAGGAGAGGAGCGGCGACGACGGAGGTCTGCAGTGGTCGGGAGCGGGGATAGTAAGTATTAATTTTTTTTTCTTTTACAGCGGCGCTACTCTACTGTATAGGGGGTGTAACTGACCATGCCCCCTGTATGAAGCCATGGCCATATTTCCCGCCCGAGGTGCCAAAAGGGCAAGAACCGGCCCTGTACTGTATCTATTTTATTTGTTCTGTCATTTTCCTGAGAGCTTCCATAATTAGTTATGTATTGGGCTTCTTTGGGCCTTAGTTTTCTAAGTACAGTGCCTCTTTCCTTCTAGAAATCTTTTATTCCCAATATTACTCCCAATATTGATTTCATATACAACCTGTGGCAGATTTTACCTATGGGCTACCACCCCTCTCAGTATCAGTGAAGCCAGATGCAGTTGTGACTGCACTGGCTTCACTGTGACTAGCAGTGACTTCCTATTGTAAGTTCTACCTGCCAGTCACAGACACACAAAGCAGTCCCATTGGGAGGTGTTTCCTCCCTCCAGGCCTGCCACCTCCTACCTTTCACATAGCTCAGTCTGACTTCTATGGGCTGCAGCCGATACATTCCATAGAAGCCAGGGGTTTGTGTATGCACTGGTCTCGGCACCTCGGCACCTCCCGGCCCCATTGCACAGGTGCCGGGACCCAGGGCTCCATGTCATCTCTCCAGGCTGGGGGTGGCAGCAGTCCACTGGCGTATCTATAATGGGTGCAGTGTGTGCTGTGCACATGGGCCCCTGGGTCCCACACGAGCCCAGGGGGCCCACACCGCACACACTGCACCCATTTCTTCTATACACTTACCTTTCTGGTGTCCGGGTGTGGGTCCCCTCCTCTCCCGAGTCCCCTAGCCGGCAGCCGCAGTAGCGCTGTTAGTGCTCTGTCTGAGTACTATAGACTCTGGCACAGTGCCAGAGTCTACAGCGCATGCGCAGGTCTCCAAAAAAAATGGCTGCCGTATGTATATATATATATATATATATATACACACATACACACACACACACCCATACACAGTATATATATATATACTAGGTGATTCATTGTGCCCTGCGGGCACTCTTCACACCGTCGTAAGGGGCTACGCCCCCTTAACCCTTGCACACCCTTGTGGCGTGCAATATTTTTATTATATGGAGTATTACATCCAATCATAATTGTGTGAGTGGTTAAATATTGCACAGACAAAGGGCGTGCAATGGTTAAGGGGTGGATATACACACTATATATTGGATATATGCCCTTTTGATTTATACGTTTTGGCCCATGTGAATATAGTTTTTTATTTTTCCTCTGGGTCTGTCATCATTAGAGACTGCATTATATCAGCGTTAAAAATCCTGAGTTTCTGTATAGCTCTGACATATTTTGGGGTGCTGATTTTTTGTTATATGCCTAATGGTTATACAAAAAGAACGGACTGAGCATTGTGAAATGATGAACTTGCTACAAGATCGAGTGTCTCTGCTGAAAGAAGAAACATTGGTCCTCATTCCGAGTTGATCGCTCGCAAGGCGAATTTAGCAGAGTTGCTCACGCTAAGCCTACGCCTACTGGGAGTGTATCTTAGCTTCTTAAAATTGCGACCGATGTATTCGCAATATTGTGATTTCAAACTAATTAGCAGTTTCAGAGTAGCTTCAGACTTACTCGGCATCTGCGATCAGTTCAGTGCTTGTCGTTCCTGGTTTGACGTCATAAACACACCCAGCGTTCGCCCAGACACTCCCCCGTTTCTCCGGCCACTCCTGCGTTTTTTCTGAAAACGGTAGCGTTTTTATCCACACGCCCCTAAAACGCCGTGTTTCCGCCCAGTAACACCCATTTCCTGTCAATCACACTACGTTCGCCGGAGCGAAGAAAAAGCCGTGAGTAAAAATACTATCTTCATTGTAAAATTACTTGGCGCAGTCGCAGTGCGAATATTGCGCATGCGTACTAAGCGGAATTTCACTGCGATGCGATGAAAATTACCGAGCGTACGACTCGGAATGAGGGCCCTAGTAACGGCCGGCAAACAATTATGTAACATTTTTACAAAAAACCCTGATAAATGTTCATCTCTCATGAGAGTTGATACAGTTTATATAAATATATGTTTTAATGATGTATCTGAATCAAGTTTTAAGTGATGTGGAATCATTCCTTTTACAATATCTGAGGTGCCGTTTTTATTATCATCTGTGTTATTATGGCTGTGTCCGACATGTGCTGTATGTGTACTATTATTATATATATTTTATTGCTCCATTCATTGTGAATAATGTATGAAATTGCTGAGAGATATGTCTGTTTATAACTTGTAAAACTGTGTTGTATTCGTTGTATACCAGAGAATGGTGTTTAATTATGTAAAGCTATTACAGCCGCGGCAGGCTAAATGAGCGGCGGCGCTGATAATTGAAGTTTGACGCTGTGATGGGAGAGGCCTTTCCCTATAAAATCCTCCTCTTCGTCTGACAGGCCAGCCTCCTCACGAAGTGATACACGAAACGCGTTGGTGCGTGGCCTGTCAGACGATCTTTCCCTTCAAGTGCGCTGTTTGGTCTGCTCGATTCCTCTGCACGGTGGCTTGACGGATCCTGGTCAGTTCAACGGCCGGATACGGTGCTTTGTCCCAGACTGCGGTAGGCAATCACAGCTATAGCCTTGTGTAATACTCACTCACCATGTGGTAATCAGCTCACAGTGTGGGTGTTAAGGGTACGAGCTTTAACCATTTGTGCTGGATTGTTCATGCCAGTGTTTTATCTATTAAAGTACTGATTTGCACTATGAGCGCACTTTCTCCTCATTTTTATTTGTAGAATATATATATATATATATGTATACTAGGTGATTCATCGCGCCCTACGGTCGCTCTTCACACCGTCGTAAGGGGCTACTCCCCCTTAACCCTTGCACACCCTTGTGGCATGCAATATTTTTATTATATGGAGTATTACATCCAATCATAATTGTGTGAGTGGTTAAATATTGCACAGACAAAGGGCGTGCAATGGTTAAGGGGTGGAAGCCCCTTGCAATGGCATGAACAGCGCACGCAGGGCCTGGTGAATCACCTAGAAGGTGCTTCGGTTGGGGGAGTAGGGGGTGCGGGGAAGAGGCGGATGGGATCCTGGGGTGCCACGGGAGGGGCGGTTACAGTGGTGCTGCAGTTGGGGGAGGGTGCGTGGGTGACGTGGGTGGTGGTCAGGAGCCGCTGCGGGTGGGGAGCAGCAGTTGCGGGGTTGCCCCGGGTGGTGGAGGGGCGGATGCGGTGGTGCGGTGGGAGGTACGGGGTCGCTGCTGGTGGGGGAGGGGGTCCGGAGCTATCGCAGGTGCTGGAGGGCGTGTGTGGGGGTGCCACGGATGGGGCCCGGAGGTACTGTGAGTGGCAGAGGGGCGGGTAATGCTTATCCTGCTTCTCCTCCTGTCAACAGCTAAGCTGCTGTCCTCCCTCATGCAGTGGCTCTCCCAGAGACTCGCACAGCAGGCAGTCACTATTGTTTGTGCCGGTGTCCCAATGTGTCCATTACAGGGAAGAAGATGTACGCAATAAACTACAGCTCCCAGCAGCCCTAAGGGGCGGAATGCTTCGGTGCTAAGGGCTGCTGGGAGCTGTAGTTTATGTAGTGCGTCTACTTTCCTGTAATGCGGCATGTTGGGACACTGGTGCTAACAATAGTGACTGGCTGGCAGAACTGTGTGACTGGCTGAATCAATGTAAAAGGTGAGAGTGCTGTGCAGTGTCAGTGTCAGTGACACTACACACAGACCCGGTGCTAGCCGCTCAGCAAAGGGATGCAGTGCAGGGAGGCACCAGGAAGGAGAGGCATTCTCCCTGCTCTGCATCCCTGTGCTGAGCTTCTGCTGCTATCCCTGCTGCTGCCAGCTGCTGTCACACATGCAGCGGCGCCGGAAGCACAAAACCTTTTCTCCCCCTCGGCGCCGGCAGCACAAAACCTCCTCTCCCCCCTCCCCTCCCCTGTGTGACATTCAGTGGCCGGGAGGGAGCCAAAGTGGGCGTAGCTAAATGGGAGTAAGGGGCGGAGCTACACGGGACCATGCTACAGCAGGAGGATGAGCTGCTACAGCTTTGGCCAGCCAGACTTCATTAGATAAGTGTCTGGAAAGAGAGAGTGTGTGTGTGTGTGTGTGTGTGTGTGTGTGTGTGTGTGTGTATACAGTGTCTGTGTATACTGTATATATGTGTGACTGTGTATGTGTGTAATGTATGTACAGTATGTATGTGTGTGTGTTTGTATATATATATATATATATATATATATATATGTGTGTGTGTGTGTGTGTGACTGCTGCATAATGTGTGTAAGCGACACTGGTACAGGGGGCATTACGTGTGTAAGCAGCACTGCTGCAGGGGGCTTTACGTGTGTAAGTGGCACTGGTACAGAGGGCGTTATGTGTGTAAGCAGTACTGGTAGAGGGGGCATTACGTGTGTAAGCGTCAATGGTACAGGGGGGCGTTACGTGTGTAAGCATAACTGGTACAGGGGGCGTTACGTGTGTAAGCGTCACTGGTACAGGGGGCGTTACGTGTGTAAGTGTCAGTGGTACAGGGGGCGTTATGTGTGTAAGCGGCACTGGTACAGGGGGCGTTACGTGTCTAAGCGGCACTGGTACAGAGGGCGTTATGTGTGTAAACGTCACTGCTACAGGGGGCATTATGTGTGTAAGTGTCACTGCTACAGGGGGTGTTACTTGTGTAAGCGTCACTGGTACAGGGGGGCGTGACATGTGTAAGCGTCACTGGTTCAGGGGGCATTACATGTGTAAGCGTCTCTGGTACAGGGGGCATTACATGTGTAAGTGTCTCTACTACAGGGGTCATTATGTGCGCTGTGCGTTTGTAAAGTATGCAAGGTTGCAAATTTATAGTTTGCAGGGGGGCGCCGAACACTCTAGCAATGGCCCTGACTGCACACCCACTGCACTGCACAGCACTGTCACCTTTTACATTGATTCAGCATCCACACATTACCCTCCGCAATATCACCCTCTCTATCCGCCACATTAACCATCTCGGGGCTTCCAGGCCAGCAGGCCAGGTGCTGTGTTGCGGAGTCAGGGCCTCTGGGGATCTGGGTGCGGCTGTATTGGGGAGGCACTTCTGTGACATCACACGCAGAGCAGGCTCCGGGGCTCAGAGAGTATGCGGCGCAGGGAGGCCTATGAAAGTCTTCCACTGCGCCGCTTTCATACACATCTATGCCGGTGGGCACAGCAGCTTTTGTTCCACCTGCGGCGTGGCTAGGGAGTGGGGATTGTTGATGCCGGAGGGGGCAGGTGGACTGGCAGCAAGACATTGGTGGTCATTCCGAGTTGATCGCTCGCTAGCAGTTTTTAGCAGCCATGCAAACGCTATGCCACCGCCCACTGGGAGTGTATTTTAGCTTAGCAGAAGTGGGAACAAAGGGATCAGAGAGCGGGTACAAAAATATTTTGTGCAGTTTCAGAACAGCTTCAGACCTACTCGGTGCTTGCGATCACTTCAGACCATTCAGTTCCTGATTTGACGTCATGAACACGCCCTGCTTTCGGCCAGCCACACCTGCGTTTTTCCGAACACTCCCTGAAAATGGTCAGTTGACACCCATAAACGCCCTCTTCTTGTCAATCTCCTTGCGATCGCAACTGAAAAGCATCATCGCTAGGCGCTGTGTAAAACTACATCGTTCATTGTAATAGTACGCTGCACGTGCGCATTGCGCTGCATACGCATGTGCAGAAGTGCCGAGTTTTTGCCTAATCGCTGCACAGCGTACGAATGCAGCTAGCGATCAACTTGGAATGACCCCCATAGGACGCTGCAGTAAAAGGATTGTTTTTTCCCCTATCTACAGCGCAGAGACTTGCTGCAGATGCAGTGGCATGCCCTCCAGCTGCACCTTTTTGGCAGGTACAGTCCCTTTTTTGTATGGTCTGTACCGTTTTTTGACTCTCCAAGCTTCCATTGAAAGTATAGGAAAAGGGGCGTGGCCACGCCGCTGTAGCCGTGACCACGCCCCCTTTTCGAATGTGTATCAATGTTTATGTGTAAAGTGTTGGAGGGTATGTTGCTGCAGATGCAGTGGGGCCTATTTTGGGGTGTGGGGCTGGAGCTGCAGCTCCATCAGTCCCATTGCTAATCCTGCTCTGTGAAAACACAGCAGGCAAAGGGCAGAGCCTCCCATTGGATGTAAACTGTGTGGGAGGGCGTTTCTTGCCCAATCAGCTGTGGACTGGGTGTGATAGACCTGCCACTAACCCAATGAGAGCTCCTAGCTACGCCCAGCGTTAGAGACCCAGGCACAGAATCACAGGGCTATTATATAGGAGATATATACCAAACTCCACAAGCCGGCACTCCACGGAAAGCCTTCCAATAACCTGCCAGGGTGCACTCAAAGGGCCTGCCAACCCCCTATAATACACTCCATAGAATAGAGGCACTCCCGGATTTATATATATAACGGTTATAGTGGAAAAATCTGCCGGCTGATGTTCACCTCAGAAAAAAACAATTCCTGTTCTACCATATACATGTATGCGTTAGCGTATACAGGTGCTGTGCATGATCCCATGGCACAGCCCGATGTTTAAATAAAAAACTTACCATCATATATGAAATAGTTATGCATCAAGATATGCCGGCAGATTTTTCACTATAACCGTTATATAGATGACATCTTGGTGTTGTGGACGGGTACTGAAGGGGCATTGAGCAATTTAGTTAAAGTGCACAATGAGTCCCCATGCCCAGCGAAGTTATCACTCACTAGGAGCAAGGAGCAAATCAACTTTTTAGATGTCAACATTGCATGTATAGACCAAAAATTACAGACCAAATTGTTTTCAAAACCAACTGACCGCAATACGTTACTTAAATACAATAGTTTTTACCCCAGAGCTACCATCAGGGGGTTGCCATACTCCCAATTCATCAGAGTATGTAGGATTAACAACAATACAGGGGAGAAAGAAAAACAGTTGGATGATATGGTCAGTAAATTTGTGGCAAAGGGCTATCCCCTCCAAGATCTAGTAGCAGCCAGACAGAAGGTGAGTGGGATCAAGAGATCTGTTCTATTACAGGAAAAGGACACTGGGGCAGCCCTTAGTCAAAGGGATGTACTGCCCTGGGTCAATCAGTTTGACCTCAAAAGTAACCATACCACCAAACGAGCCAAAGCACTATGGCCAATAATAACTAATGACCCCCAGTTAACAGTTTTGAAAAATACGAAACTTTGCCCAGCTATGCCAGGGGTCCAAATGTGAGGGACCTGCTGGTGAAAACTGACATCACTGGTATACAACCACCCAAAACCCATTTTTTTGACAAAAAAAAGGGGGATGTTACAAGTGCTCGGTCTGTGTCACCTGCAGTTACATGATCGCTGGCAATAGGTTCACACACCCACACACAGGCAAGACGCTATATATTAAGTATCCGATGTCATGTACATCAAAATATGTGATCTATTTACTTACTTGTCCGTGTGGTTTACGTTACGTGGGGAAGACGAAATGGTAATTTAAAGAGAGAATGGCCCAACATAGGGGGGCCATAAGAGCAGCCATTAATGAAGGAAAAAGCGATCAGGCAGTCGCGCGCCATTTTCTTATGGCCAAACACTCAATGGCCACATTGAGATATAGAATAATTGACCAAATCCCTCCCAATCTGAGAGGGGGAGACAGGGACAAACAGCTGTTACAGCTGGAATGTAAATGGATACACCGCCTGAATACAGTAAACCCACATGGGCTTAATGAAGCACTAAACTTCAGTTGTTTTTTATAAAGTATCCGACTATACTCATTGCCGAGTTTTCCATTCAAATTTTTTATATACAGGATTAGTATATAATTGTCACACGGTTATATAGTATGGTAGGCCACGGATCTGAGTCCTAGGGATAAATTACCATCTCTCAGTGTGAGTCACACACCATTATGTTTAATCCCAATGTTGAGCAATACTCTTTTGTAGGGAACCCTTTGGAAGGATCCTGTCAAAGGGACTGCGGTATAGGAATAGTTTTATAGTAAGTTTTAGGATTAATAGAAGACATATTAGCAACCTGTTGAGGGTTATTGACACAAAGTAGGTGTGTACAATAGTGGTGTTTTAGTCACATTTCTTTTTTGAGTATATGTATATTGGTTCAATATGTCACTTTGAAGTTTATATTTAAGCATGATATATCACTGATTATATGAATTGTGTGTTTTATGAAATTATTTTGTAACATGGTTTTTAACTCTTTTTAGTCACTAGATGGCGATAGTGAGCCTCGAATTTATTTATTTTTTATACCCTGGTATGAATTAGTCTGTTCTGTCTCTGCATATGTTTGTTGCAGTTTACTATCAAATAAGGCTACACAATATTATGTATTTAAATTTCTGTGAGAAGCTTTACATGTATTTTCAGTTCACACAGCGATGCGGCTTTTGTTGCTGCATTGCTATGGCAACCTGAGCAGTGCTGTTGATGTGACCCGGTGGAGATCACTTCCGGTGTGACGTCACATCCGGGACCGGAAGTGAATCGCAGACACCGGGGACACACGATGGGAGGCTGAAGCATGATCTGGATGTTAGGCGCCGGGGTCCGCATGTCCGCGCGGCCCGGCGCCTAGCAACTAGGGACGCCGTGCACGTTCAGCCGCCGGCTCACTAGCAACGCTAGACGCCGGGCGTGCTGAGCCGCACGGACCCTAGCAACGGGGACGCCACGGGCGGACCGCGTTCCCCGTTGCAGGGCCTAATTAACAAGCACACACACTTGTCCTCTGGCCGTGCAGCAAGGCAGCTGCACGGCATTTATTCCCAATCAGGCTCTAAGCAGCTGATTGGAGGACTCCCTGTTAAATACCTTCCCAGTACTTCTCACAGACGCCGGTAATAGCTTCCTGCATGCTGCTTTGAATTGCTGAGAGTCTGTTCCAGTCCTGCTGTATCCGGTCATTCCTGTCCTCAGAAGTCCTGTATTCTGCAGTTGTTATCTCATCCCAGGAAGTCGTTTGGTCCCCAGTTGTCCTGACTGATCACCTTTGTATATCGAGTGGTGTTCCGTGAGTTGCGGCTCTGCCGTGTGTTGTGGCTCAGCCGCTTTATCTTTATATATTCTGTTTTTGGAGCATTTGCGGAGGGTTCCGCTTCCACAAGTCCTCTCTGGAACTCGGCGGTGCTGGGTAGGAGAAGTGGACAAGTGGATATTTTGGTTGTCCTTTTCCCTGGCGGTGTTTCCGCACATATTCTAGTTTTAAGTTAGCTTGTAGCCCCTGGCCTGTGTCACGATCCGGGTATCTGGACGCCATTACTTACCCTTCAGATGCCTCCTAAGGCTGGCTCAGCGTTCCAGGACCAGATCCCGCTGTTCCTGAGTTTCCACATGCAGAATGTCAGAGTGGTGATTTCATCAGCCGCGGCCTCCGCTGTGCCCGCGTGGTTAAATGTGCGCTTGTCAGTCTGGCGTCTCCTGTCTCCTGTGGCCGGCGTCGCCATTACTGTTTCAATTCTCACATGGATTACAAACCAAACTTCCCTCCAAGTGTCTGCATGGGCGCAGCCATCTTGGATTTTGTCATCTGATTATTTCCACCAAACTGCTGTCTGTATTGTTGATTTGCATAATTGCCTAGCCAACCCCTTCCTTGCTGCAGGTATAAGTATGCTGTGCCTGAGCAAGGAAGGCGTCAGTGCTTTGGTTGTCTAACCTAGTTCCAGTTTGTCTCTCTCCTGTGGTTGTCTTCCAGGTTCCAGCTCCTGTCTCCAGACTTCTGCTATAGAGACCCGCACCAGCATTCCATCTGCGGTGTAGCCTGACTCTCCGATCCATTCTGGACTCACCTGTTTCCAGCTACAACAATCACCTGCTTCCAGCCCAGCTTCCAGCAGTGTACAGCTTCTCTTAAAGGGCCGGTGTCCTTTCTGCAGTTTACCACTCTCCACCGGCATTATTATTTCACCGCTCTCAAACAATCACCTACTTCCAGCCCAGCTTCCAGCAGTGTACAGCTTCTCTTAAAGGGCCGGTGTCCTTTCTGCAGTTTACCACTCTCCACCGGTATTATTATTTCACCGCTCTCAAACTCCAAACTTCATTATTATTTCATCGCTCTCAAGTTCGTTTATTATTTAACTGGTTCCAGCCAGTATCCACTCCGTACCAACAACAGTCTGGTTCCAGCCAGTATCCACAGCAGCCATTTTACCTTCAGCAGCCCAGCCTTTCCTGGAACATCAGCTGGTACGATCCTGGGTTCTCTCCATTGCTACAGTCAGGCCTGGTAAGGACTTTCCAACTAGAAGATTATAAGAACTGTCTCACTCTACCAGTGCCTGTGGCCCTTGCCACCCTGTAGTACCCAGGAATTGTATTTATCCTCTGTTGACTTTTATGTTTCCTTTTACTGCTGCTGTGTTACGGAGTTTGTCATAATAAACATCATTGACTTTTATCCTGGTTGTCGTGGTCACGCCTTCGGGCAGTTATTCTACATGTTACTTACATGTCTAGGGGTCTGATACAACCTCCCAGGTTCCGTTACATCTCAGCCCCTACAACTGAGGCTGCCTCCCGTCAGCTCAGGCCCTCAGTTGTGACAGTAAGCACTGACCTAATGAATCCAGCCGGAGACCAGGATCAAGCGGCCAGGCCAATGCAAGAACTGGCAGCCCGACTTGAACATCAGGAGGCTGCACAGGGCCACATCATCCGCTGTCTCCAGGATCTCTCTACACGGCTGGATGGGATTCAAATGACCCTCCGTGGACCTGGCACGTCCGGTGCGTCCACTACAGTGACACCAGCCGTAACCCCACCCACCTTACCCATTTCCAGTCCACATCTTCATCTTCCAACGCCAGCAAAATTTGATGGATCTCCAAGGTTCTGCAGGGGATTTCTCAATCAATGTGAAATCCACTTTGAGCTTCTACCTGGCAATTTCTTCAGTGACCGTACCAAAATTGCCTATATCATCTCCCTTCTCAGTGGCTCAGCCCTTGACTGGGCATCACCTTTATGGGAGAAGTCTGATCCCCTGCTATCCTCCTATACTGACTTTGTAGCTACATTCAGGCGCATCTTCGACGAGCCAGGCCGGATAACATCTGCTTCATCTGAGATTCTCCGTTTACGCCAGGGAACACGTACTGTGGGACAGTATCTTATACAGTTTAAAATCCTGGCATCCGAACTAGCATGGAACGACGAGGCCCTGTATGCTGCATTCTGGCATGGCTTATCAGAACGCATCAAGGATGAGTTAGCTACCAGAGACTTGCCCTCTAAGTTGGATGAGCTAATTTCTCTTTGCACGAAGGTTGATCTACGTTTCAGAGAGAGAGCAACCGAGCGAGGAAGATCATCTACTCCTAAATCTTCTGCTCCTCCTCCTCGTCAACCATCTCCATCCAAGGATGAGCCTATGCAAATTAGTCGTTCCCGTCTATCTCCCGCTGAGCGCCGAAGACGTCTCTCTGAGTCTCTCTGTCTCTACTGTGCAGCTCCGTCGCACACTATCAATGCCTGTCCCAAACGTCCGGGAAACTCCAGATCCTAGCTCGCCAAGGAGAGGGCCGGCTAGGAGTAATGATCTCCTCTCCATCTCCTCATGACTGTAACCTCCCAGTGTCGCTCCAAATTGCTCAACGTTACAGGAACGTCATTGCCCTCCTTGATTCCGGAGCAGCTGGGAATTTCATAACCGAAGCTTATGTTAAACGGTGGTCCCTACCCACCGAGAGACTGTCCTCGTCCATCTCTTTGACTGCCGTGGATGGCAGCAAGATTTTTGACGCAGTCATTTCCTTAAGGACTCTTCCAGTTCGTCTGAGAGTGGGAGTTCTTCATTCTGAGTATATTTCTTTTTTAGTGATTCCAAGAGCCACACATCCAGTGGTTTTAGGCCTTCCATGGCTCCGTCTCCACAACCCATCAATTGACTGGACGACTACGCAAATACTGGCATGGGGTCCCTCCTGTGCTGAGACTTGTTTAGCCAAAGTTCTTCCTGTTTGTTCTTCCTTCCCCAGGTCATCTGATGTTCCGCCTCCTCCATATCAAGACTTCACGGACGTGTTCAGTAAAGCCTCTGCTGATATCCTTCCTCCTCATAGAGAATGGGACTGCCCAATCGACCTCATTCCAGGGAAGGTTCCACCGCGAGGCCGAACTTATCCGTTGTCTCTGCCTGAGACACACTCCATGGAAGAGTACATCAAAGAGAACCTGGCGAAGGGTTTCATCCGACCATCTTCTTCTCCAGCCGGCGCAGGCTTCTTCTTCGTTAAGAAGAAAGACGGTGGTCTGCGTCCGTGCATCGACTACAGAGGTCTGAACGACATTACCGTCAAGAACCGATACCCTTTACCCCTGATTACCGAGCTCTTTGATAGAGTTAGTGGTGCAACTATTTTCACAAAGCTGGACTTGAGGGGTGCCTACAATCTCATCCGAATCCGTGAGGGTGACGAGTGGAAGACCGCCTTTAACACCCGTGACGGACATTATGAGTACCTCGTCATGCCCTTCGGATTGAGCAACGCTCCAGCAGTCTTCCAGCACTTCGTGAATGAGATTTTCAGGGACATCTTGTACCGCCATGTCGTGGTTTATCTAGACGACATCCTCATCTTTGCTAATAATCTCGAAGATCATCGTTTCTGGGTAAAAGAGGTTCTTTCCCGTCTCCGTGTCAATCACCTCTATTGTAAATTGGAGAAGTGTGTGTTTGAAGTTAAAACCATTCCGTTTCTAGGTTACATTGTGTCCGGTTCCGGACTAGAGATGGATCCTGAGAAACTCCAAGCAATCCAGAATTGGCCTATACCCTTAAGCCTCAAAGGGGTCCAGAGGTTCTTAGGGTTCGCCAATTATTATAGAAAATTTATACGAGACTTTTCCACCATCGTGGCGCCTATCACTGCATTAACCAAGAAAGGTGCTAATCCGTTCAAGTGGTCCGAGGAAGCTACACAGGCCTTTCACCTTCTGAAGCAACGGTTCATCTCTGCACCAGTTCTGAAACAGCCCGACACCAACTCTCCTTTTATCTTAGAGGTAGATGCCTCCTCCGTTGGAGTAGGAGCAGTGTTATCCCAGAGGGCCAAAGATGGACATCTACATAATTGCAGTTTCTTCTCCCGGAAGTTCTCCCCAGCTGAGCGCAACTATGCCATTGGCGATCAGGAGTTGCTTGCCATCAAGCTCGCTCTGGAGGAGTGGAGATACCTGTTGGAGGGAGCTTCCCACTCAATCACCATACTTACCGACCACAAAAATCTTTTATATCTCAAAGGCGCACAATGTCTGAATCCTCGTCAGGCCAGATGGGCACTTTTCTTCTCTAGGTTTGACTTTAAACTCCAGTTCTGTCCGGGTTCTCAGAATCGTAAGGCCGATGTCCTTTCCCGCTCATGGGAGCAAGAAAATGAGTCCGAGTCTGCAGACAAGCATCCTATTATTAATCCGTTGGCATTCTCCACGGTAGGGATGGACTCTACGCCTCCACCAGGGAAAAGTTTTGTTAAGCCAGTTCTAAGGAAGAAGCTCATGCATTGGGTCCATGCTTCCCGTTTTGCTGGACATACAGGCATTCAGAAAACCCTTGAATTTATTTCTAGGTCCTACTGGTGGCCAACTCTGAAGAAGGACGTTATGGAATTTATTGCCTCCTGCCCAAAGTGTGCCCAACACAAAGTCTCCCGCCAGTCGCCTGCGGGGCAACTGGTTCCATTATCTGTTCCCCGTCGACCTTGGACCCATTTGTCGATGGACTTTGTTTCCGATCTACCTATCTGCAACAAGTTTAATACCATCTGGGTGGTAGTTGACCGGTTCACCAAGATGGCACATTTCATCCCTCTGCCCGGTCTTCCGTCAGCTTCCAAGTTGGCTCAAGTGTTTATACAAGAGATCTTCCGACTTCACGGTCTTCCTGAAGAGATCATCTCGGATCGTGGAGTACAATTTGTAGCCAAATTTTGGCGAAGTTTGTGTCAAGCCCTCCAAGTCAAGTTAAAGTTTTCCACGGCTTACCATCCTCAGACCAATGGTCAAACCGAGAGGGTGAATCAGGACTTGGAGGCCTTCCTCCGTATATATGTGTCTTCCTCTCAAGATGACTGGGTTCAACTCCTTGGGCCGAGTTCAGCCACAACAATCAATACCATTCCTCATCTTCTTCTACACCATTCTTCATTAATTATGGATTCCACCCTAAAGTCCCAGAATTCCAACCGCTTCCCGCAACTTCTGTTCCAGCAGTGGATGTCACCTTGCGTCAGTTTTCAAATAACTGGAGGAACGTCCGCGCAGCCCTGCTTAAAGCCTCATTCAGGTATAAGAAGTTTGCCGATAGGAAGCGTAGAGCGGTTCCTGCTCTCAAGGTGGGTGATCGTGTGTGGCTGTCCACGAAGAATTTGAGGTTGAGAGTTCCCAGCATGAAATTTGCACGTCGCTACATCGGACCCTTCAAGATTGAACAAGTCATCAATCCTGTTGCCTACAGGTTACAGTTACCATCCTTCTTGAAAATACCCAGGACATTTCATGTTTCTTTGTTGAAACCGCTGATCCTGAATCGGTTTCATTCCGCACTTCCTCCAGCTCCCAAAGTTCAGACTCAACGGGGAGTCGAGTACGAGGTGGCCAAGATTTTGGACTCACGTTTCCGTTACGGTCAGTTACAATACCTCATTGACTGGAAGGGCTATGGTCCTGAAGAACGCTCTTGGACCAATGCCTCAGACGTCCATGCTCCTGCCTTGGTCCGAAATTTCCACGCAAAGTTTCCTTTAAAGCCTAAGAAGTGTCCTGGGGCCACTCCTAAAGGGGGGGGGGTGCTGTCACGATCCGGGTATCTGGACGCCATTACTTACCCTTCAGATGCCTCCTAAGGCTGGCTCAGCGTTCCAGGACCGGATCCCGCTGTTCCTGAGTTTCCACATGCAGAATGTCAGAGTGGTGATTTCATCAGCCGCGGCCTCCGCTGTGCCCGCGTGGTTAAATGTGCGCTTGTCAGTCTGGCGTCTCCTGTCTCCTGTGGCCGGCGTCGCCATTACTGTTTCAATTCTCACATGGATTACAAACCAAACTTCCCTCCAAGTGTCTGCATGGGCGCAGCCATCTTGGATTTTGTCATCTGATTATTTCCACCAAACTGCTGTCTGTATTGTTGATTTGCATAATTGCCTAGCCAACCCCTTCCTTGCTGCAGGTATAAGTATGCTGTGCCTGAGCAAGGAAGGCGTCAGTGCTTTGGTTGTCTAACCTAGTTCCAGTTTGTCTCTCTCCTGTGGTTGTCTTCCAGGTTCCAGCTCCTGTCTCCAGACTTCTGCTATAGAGACCCGCACCAGCATTCCATCTGCGGTGTAGCCTGACTCTCCGATCCATTCTGGACTCACCTGTTTCCAGCTACAACAATCACCTGCTTCCAGCCCAGCTTCCAGCAGTGTACAGCTTCTCTTAAAGGGCCGGTGTCCTTTCTGCAGTTTACCACTCTCCACCGGCATTATTATTTCACCGCTCTCAAACAATCACCTGCTTCCAGCCCAGCTTCCAGCAGTGTACAGCTTCTCTTAAAGGGCCGGTGTCCTTTCTGCAGTTTACCACTCTCCACCGGTATTATTATTTCACCGCTCTCAAACTCCAAACTTCATTATTATTTCATCGCTCTCAAGTTCGTTTATTATTTAACTGGTTCCAGCCAGTATCCACTACGTACCAACAACAGTCTGGTTCCAGCCAGTATCCACAGCAGCCGTTTTACCTTCAGCAGCCCAGCCTTTCCTGGAACATCAGCTGGTACGATCCTGGGTTCTCTCCATTGCTACAGTCAGGCCTGGTAAGGACTTTCCAACTAGAAGATTATAAGAACTGTCTCACTCTACCAGTGCCTGTGGCCCTTGCCACCCTGTAGTACCCAGGAATTGTATTTATCCTCTGTTGACTTTTATGTTTCCTTTTACTGCTGCTGTGTTACGGAGTTTGTCATAATAAACATCACTGACTTTTATCCTGGTTGTCGTGGTCACGCCTTCGGGCAGTTATTCTACATGTTACTTACATGTCTAGGGGTCTGATACAACCTCCCAGGTTCCGTTACATCTCAGCCCCTACAACTGAGGCTGCCTCCCGTCAGCTCAGGCCCTCAGTTGTGACCGCCTGGTTGTTTAGTCAGAGGGTCCCTTGTTATCACCCTGTCTCGGATTTCCCTTTGTCTCTCATTAAGACCTAGGGGGGCATCGGAGTTGGGCAGACATAATCCGCCCTTCAAACGCGGCTGCCATGGGCTCAAGCAACCATAGTCTCGCAGGGGATTTCTGACAGCACGGGTGAGACAACGGAGTTAGGGCGCGAGGGGCTATTTTCCATTCCCGCTCCCTTCCCCAGCATTTCGTTCCAGTGCTCCGGTCCTCGCAAAAAGATCTCCTCAGACCAGAGTGCTGGAATCATAACACTGGAGACCTGTAAGTTTGTGTATTTAAGCACTGTTTGTACTGCACTAGTTGATGTGTGTGTGTCCTGATGACGGGGGGGGGGGGGGGCAGTACCCCGAAATGTTTCACCATTTCTGAAGTCCGGGAGTGCCTCTATTCTATAGAGTATATATGTATATATATATATATATATATATTTATTTATATATATATATATATATATATATATATACACTGTGTACATCTAAAACCCAGTGCCTAATTTTAAATTGAATCCATAACACTAAATAGAAAAATCAGTACATCCTGACTTACAGGAGAGTGACAGCGTCCATCGGCACCCAGGTTAAATCCACATGCTGCCAGGGAACCTCGCTTTCACTGCAGCCTGCGTGCTCAGCTAGTCACTGAGCCGCAGGCTGAAGTGTGACATACTATTGGGCAGCTGAGCCGTCGCTCAGCAAGCAGCCCAGTCTGCAGTGCCGGCGGCTGTGAGTGTCATGCTCCCCACAGTCAATGCTGGGCAGTCAGCGGGGAGCGCAGCGCCGCGGATCGGATTAGAGATCCGATCTGCTGCAGGTGTTGGGGGGCCTTTTTCAGACAGAGGGGGACCGGGGTACTTATCCCCAGAACCCCCCCTTAATCTGGCTCTGGTGGCATCCCGGCAGTGAGTCCCCTTGCGGGCTCACCACGCTTCAAGCCTGGTGGCAAGCTTGCCCAGGTTATATTCCCACTCGGATGTTGGTGTGGACCCATTACCCGAGGGTGAATATGGGGCTGCGGTCGGAATTTCCCCACCTGTCGGTATTCTGGCGTCGGTATTGGGAATGCCGGGATCCCGACAAACGGTATATTAACTGCACCCCGACTCAGCATTGTGCTGCTATTTAGGCACAGGAATGCTGGCAATGTTTCCCACATCATCATGAGATCTGGTGACTGCAGAGGGTTGACTTCTCTAAAGTTCCAACTTCAGTGAAAAAGCAAGTAGCACCTGGCAGCCTAGTGTTTTGGGTCTTGGGAAGGTGCCAGCAGATCCCCCAATCCATCAATACTAATGGTGTGCAGCAATTCCACAGCAACAACGCTCATAGGGAAAACCATATAGAGGGCATACTGGTGGAT
Organism: Pseudophryne corroboree; assembly: GCF_028390025.1. Lineage (NCBI taxonomy): Eukaryota > Metazoa > Chordata > Amphibia > Anura > Myobatrachidae > Pseudophryne > Pseudophryne corroboree. Next base: position 958,575,947 of record NC_086444.1, on the reverse strand, counting down.
GGGAGGAGTGGAGTGGAGTGGAGCATTCATTCTAGTAAGTTCAGCAATGCTGCAAGTGAAAATTAGTTTTGCAGGGTGCGGCATGCTTAAGAGCTCAACTTTTTGGTAACGTTGAAGGGGAAGAAGTTAGATTATGGATCAACAAGGTGTTCTAATTTAAAAAGAAAATTAGGGACCGGATTAAGGTTTGTGGTGGACCTGGGACAACTAACTTGTGGGGGCTCCTACCAATAAATGTGTTCAATGCAACATGATAAGCATTCTTACCTTCACCAGGCTGGCTAGTCAGGCTGCAGTCCAGATGCACTGTTACAGAATGGTGTCCAGCCTTCATTGCTGCCCAGAGACAAACACAGGATTTCTAGAGCTACGTGGTTTATAAATGTCAGCTTTTTTAAAACAAGAGAAAAAATTGACGCTATCAGCCACAAAAGACATTTTGTGATTATTTGTTTGGGTCCATTATCTATGTAATATGCATATTTTCAAAGGTGATGTGAAATGCCCATATTTTTAAAGCGGCAATCATTTACAAGGCAAACCCGACCCTGTTGTTTCTTGTAAATAATTGCTGCTATTAAAATACAGACAGACTATTACATTAAGGGTCTAATCCAAATCAGAGCAAAAAATAATATTGAAAGCTGAAATGTTCACTACCTTTGCCCTCGCATGCCCCCTGCATACCACCTTATCTCTCACATGTCCCTCAGTACACCAGCTTTTCCTTAACATAACTCCTCTGCCCTTAATGTCTCATGGATTTTACAACCAGCTTTTCTCTCACGTGACCTCACTAGTAGAGATGAGCGGGTTCGGTTCCTCGGAATCCGAACCCGCCCGAACTTCAGCCTTTTTTGCACGGGTCCGAGCAGACTCGGATCCTCCCGCCTTGCTCGGTTAACCCGAGCGCGCCCGAACGTCATCATCCCGCTGTCGGATTCTCGCGAGACTCGGATTCTAAATAAGGAGCCGCGCGTCGCCGCCATTTTCACACGTGCATTGAGATTGATAGGGAGAGGACGTGGCTGGCGTCCTCTCCGTTTAGAATAGATTAGAGAGACACTTGCTTTACTAATTTTGGGGAGCATTAGGAGTACTCAGTACAGTGCAGAGTTTTGCTGATAGTGACCACCAGTTTTATTTATAATCCGTTCTCTGCCTGAAAAAAAACGATACACGGTCACATACCATATCTGTGCTCAGCCTCAGTGTGCTGCATGATATATCATCTATGTATATCTGACTGTGCTGAGTGCTCACTGCTCACACAGCTGAATTGTGGGGGAGACTGGGGTGCAGTTATAGCAGGAGTACAGTGCACACTTTTGCTGCCAGTGACCACCAGTATATTGTCTGCCTGAAAAAGTTAAACACTCCTGTGGTGTTTTTTTTTTTTTATTCTATAGTATAAACGCATTCTCCCGACAGTGTCCAGCAGGTCCGTCATTCATTATATTATATAAATATTTACCTACAGTAGTGTTATATATTTTTTTTTCATCTCTATCATCTTTATCATCTCTATATTAGCAGACGCAGTACGGTAGTCCACGGCTGTGGCTATCTCTGTGTCGTCAGTGCTCGTCCATAACTGTATACCTACCTACCTGTGGTGGGGGTTTTTTTTCTATCTTCTTCATACTAGTAGTTTAGGAGTCTGCTGACAGTGTCCACCAGGTCCGTCATTATAATCCTACAGTAGTAATATATTTAGTATATTATCTATACTAGCAGACGCAGTACGGTAGTCCACGGCTGTGGCTATCTCTGTGTCGTCAGTGCTCGTCCATAATTGTATACCTACCTACCTGTTGTGGGTTTTTTTTTTCTATCTTCTTCATACTAGTAGTTTAGGAGTCTGCTGACAGTGTCCACCAGGTCCGTCATTATAATCCTACAGTAGTAATATATTTAGTATATTATCTATACTAGCAGACGCAGTACGGTAGTCCACGGCTGTGGCTATCTCTGTGTCGTCAGTGCTCGTCCATAATTGTATACCTACCTGTGGTGGGTTTTTTTTTTCTATCTTCTTCATACTAGTAGTTTAGGAGTCTGCTGACAGTGTCCACCAGGTCCGTCATTATATTATATACCTACAGTAGTAATATATTTAGTATATTATCTATACTAGCAGACGCAGTACGGTAGGCCACGGCTGTACCTACCTCTGTGTCGTCACTCATCCATAATTGTATACCTACCTACCTGTGGTGGGGTTTTTTTTTCTATCTTCTTCATACTAGTAGTTTAGCAGTCTGCTGACAGTGTCCACCAGGTCCGTCATTATATTATATATACCTACAGTAGTTATATATATTTTTTTTTTATATCATTAATTATCATCTCTATACTAGCAGACGCAGTATGGTAGTCCACGGCTGTAGCTACCTCTGTGTCGTCAGTCACTCGTCATCCATAAGTATACTAGTATCCATCCATCTCCATTGTTTACCTGAGGTGCCTTTTAGCTGTGCCTATTAAAATATGGAGAACAAAAATGTTGAGGTTCCAAAAATAGGGAAAGATCAAGATCCACTTCCACCTCGTGCTGAAGCTGCTGCCACTAGTCATGGCCGAGACGATGAAATTCCATCAACGTCGTCTGCCAAGGCCGATGCCCAATGTCATAGTACAGAGCATGTAAAATTCAAAACACAAAAGATCAGTAAAAAAAGGACTCAAAAATCTAAATTAAAATCGTCGGAGGAGAAGCGTAAACTTGCCAATATGCCATTTACCACACGGAGTGGCAAGGAACGGCTGAGGCCCTGGCCTATGTTCATGGCTAGTGGTTCAGCTTCACATGAGGATGGAAGCACTCAGCCTCTCGCTAGAAAAATGAAAAGACTTAAGCTGGCAAAAGCACAGCAAAGAACTGTGCGTTCTTCGAAATCACAAATCCACAAGGAGAGTCCAATTGTGTCGGTTGCGATGCCTGACCTTCCCAGCACTGGACGTGAAGAGCATGCGCCTTCCACCATTTGCACGCCCCCTGCAAGTGCTGGAAGGAGCACCCGCAGTCCAGTTCCTGATAGTCAGATTGAAGATGTCAGTGTTGAAGTACACCAGGATGAGGAGGATATGGGTGTTGCTGGCGCTGGGGAGGAAATTGACAAGGAGGATTCTGATGGTGAGGTGGTTTGTTTAAGTCAGGCACCCGGGGAGACACCTGTTGTCCGTGGGAGGAATATGGCCATTGACATGCCTGGTGAAAATACCAAAAAAATCAGCTCTTCGGTGTGGAAGTATTTCAACAGAAATGCGGACAACAGGTGTCAAGCCATGTGTTGCCTTTGTCAAGCTGTAATAAGTAGGGGTAAGGACGTTAACCACCTCGGAACATCCTCCCTTATACGTCACCTGCAGCGCATTCATCATAAGTCAGTGACAAGTTCAAAAACTTTGGGCGACAGCGGAAGCAGTCCACTGACCAGTAAATCCCTGCCTCTTGTAACCAAGCTCACGCAAACCACCCCACCAACTCCCTCAGTGTCAATTTCCTCCTTCCCCAGGAATGCCAATAGTCCTGCAGGCCATGTCACTGGCAATTCTGATGAGTCCTCTCCTGCCTGGGATATCCATCATTACTTCAGAGCCAACTATAGACTTGATTGAGGTACTGTGTCCCAGGTACCAAATACCATCTAGGTTCCATTTCTCTAGGCAGGCGATACCGAAAATGTACACAGACCTCAGAAAAATACTCACCAGTGTCCTAAAAAATGCAGTTGTACCCAATGTCCACTTAACCACGGACATGTGGACAAGTGGAGCAGGGCAGACTCAGGACTATATAACTGTGACAGCTCACTGGGTAGATGTATTAACTCCCGCTGCAAGAACAGCAGCGGCGGCACCAGTAGCAGCATCTCGCAAACGCCAACTCTTTCCTAGGCAGGCTACGCTTTGTATCACCGCTTTCCAGAATACGCACACTGCTGAAAACCTCTTACGGCAACTGAGGAAGATCATCGCAGAATGGCTTACCCCAATTGGACTCTCCTGTGGATTTGTGGCATCGGACAACGCCAGCAATATTGTGTGTGCATTATATCTGGGCAAATTCCAGCATGTCCCATGTTTTGCACATACCTTGAATTTGGTGGTGCAGAATTATTTAAAAAACGAGAGGGGCGTGCAAGAGATGCTGTCGGTGGCCAGAAGAATTGCGGGACACTTTCGGCGTACAGGCACCACGTACAGAAGACTGGAGCAACACCAAAACCGCCTGAATCTGCCCTGCCATCATCTGAAGCAAGAAGTGGTAACGAGGTGGAATTCAACCCTCTATATGCTTCAGAGGATGGAGGAGCAGCAAAAGGCCATTCAAGCCTATACATCTGGCCACGATATAGGCAAAGGAGGTGGAATGCACCTGTCTCAAGCACAGTGGAGAATGATTTCAACGTTGTGCAAGGTTCTGCTACCTTTTGAACTTGCCACACGTGAAGTCAGTTCAGACACTGCCAGCCTGAGTCAGGTCATTCCCCTCATCAGGCTTTTGCAGAAGAAGCTGGAGACATTGAAGGAGGAGCTAAGACATAGCGATTCCGCTAGGCATGTGGGACTTGTGGATGGAGCCCTTCATTCGCTTAACCAGGATTCACGGGTGGTCAATCTGTTGAAATCAGAGCACTACATTTTGGCCACCGTGCTCGATCCTAGATTTAAAACCTACGTTGGATCTCTCTTTCCGGCAGACACAAGTCTGCAGGGGTTCAAAGACCTGCTGGTGGGAAAATTATCAAGTCAAGTGGAACTTGATCGGTCAACAGCTCCTCCTTCACATTCTCCCGCAATTGGGGGTGCGAGGAAAAGGCTCAGAATTCCGAGCCCACCCGCTGGCGGTGATGCAGGGCAGTCTGGAGCGACTGCTGATGCTGACATCTGGTCCGGACTGAAGGACCTGCCAACGATTACGGACATGTCGTCTACTGGCACTGCATATGATTCTCTCTCCATTGAAAGAATGGTGGAGGATTATATGAGTGACCGCATCCAAGTAGGCACGTCAGACAGTCCGTACGTATACTGGCAGGAAAAAGAGGCAATTTGGAGGCCCTTGCAGAAACTGGCTTTATTCTACCTAAGTTGCCCTCCCACAAGTGTGTACTCCGAAAGAGTGTTTAGTGCCGCCGCTCACCTTGTCAGCAATCGGCATACGAGGTTACTTCCAGAAAATGTGGAGAAGATGATGTTCATTAAAATTAATTATAATCAATTCCTCCGTGGAGACATTGACCAGCAGCAATTGCCTCCACAAAGTACACAGGGAGCTGAGATGGTGGATTCCAGTGGGGACGAATTGATAATCTGTGAGGAGGGGGATGTACACGGTGATGAATCGGAGGATGATGATGAGGTGGACATCTTGCCTCTGTAGAGCCAGTTTGTGCAAGGAGAGATTAATTGCTTCTTTTTTGGTGGGGGTCCAAACCAACCCGTCATTTCAGTCACAGTCGTGTGGCAGACCCTGTCACTGAAATGATGGGTTGGTTAAAGTGTGCATGTCCTGTTTATACAACATAAGGGTGGGTGGGAGGGCCCAAGGACAATTCCATCTTGCACCTCTTTTTTCTTTAATTTTTCTTTGCGTCATGTGCTGTTTGGGGAGTGTTTTTTGGAAGGGCCATCCTGCGTGACACTGCAGTGCCACTCCTAGATGGGCCAGGTGTTTGTGTCGGCCACTAGGGTCGCTTAGCTTACTCACACAGCTACCTCATTGCGCCTCTTTTTTTTCTTCTTTGCGTCATGTGCTGTTTGGGGAGTATTTTTTGGAAGGGCCATCCTGCGTGACACTGCAGTGCCACTCCTAGATGGGCCAGGTGTTTGTGTCGGCCACTTGGGTCGCTGAGCTTAGTCACACAGCTACCTCATTGCGCCTCTTTTTTTTCTTCTTTGCGTCATGTGCTGTTTGGGGAGTATTTTTTGGAAGGGCCATCCTGCGTGACACTGCAGTGCCACTCCTAGATGGGCCAGGTGTTTGTGTCGGCCACTTGGGTCGCTGAGCTTAGTCACACAGCTACCTCATTGCGCCTCTTTTTTTTCTTCTTTGCGTCATGTGCTGTTTGGGGAGTGTTTTTTGGAAGGGCCATCCTGCATGACACTGCAGTGCCACTCCTAGATGGGCCAGGTGTTTGTGTCGGCCACTAGGGTCGCTTAGCTTACTCACACAGCTACCTCATTGCGCCTCTTTTTTTTCTTCTTTGCGTCATGTGCTGTTTGGGGAATATTTTTTGGAAGGGCCATCCTGCGTGACACTGCAGTGCCACTCCTAGATGGGCCAGGTGTTTGTGTCGGCCACTTGCGTCGCTTAGCTTAGCCATCCAGCGACCTCGGTGCAAATTTTAGGACTAAAAATAATATTGTGAGGTGTGAGGTGTTCAGAATAGACTGAAAATGAGTGGAAATTATGGTTATTGAGGTTAATAATACTTTGGGATCAAAATGACCCCCAAATTCTATGATTTAAGCTGTTTTTTAGGGTTTTTTGAAAAAAACACCCGAATCCAAAACACACCCGAATCCGACAAAAAAAATTCGGTGAGGTTTTGCCAAAACGCGTTCGAACCCAAAACACGGCCGCGGAACCGAACCCAAAACCAAAACACAAAACCCGAAAAATTTCTGGTGCACATCTCTACTCACTAGTCACCAGTATTTGTTTCACATGCTCCATGCTGTCCACCAACATTTTTGTCACATTTGTCACCTCTGCCAACAAGCTTTCCTCTCATTTACCCTTTTCCCACCAGCTTTACCCTCACAGACAGTACGTCTATGCCCAACAGGTTTTCCTGTGCATGCCCCATGCATACCAGCTATTACCTTACATGCCTCTCTGCCACCAGCTTGTACTTAACATGCCCCCTGCTTACCATCTTCTTCACATGTCACCCATTCCCCACCTGTGTACCTAGAGTTGCTACCTTTGTTCTGGCAAAATACAGGACAGGGTAAGGGGTGTTCGGAGGGGACATAGCCAAATCTTGGAGGAGTGGCTACATCCCCTTTCAAAAATAAAAAAGTAAACAAAATACTATGTGAGGGCCCGCGCCCTGCAGAGGGAGACATTTTTCCCCCTCAACATCACTGAGAATGACCCTCTCTCAGCAACTGACCCGAGTGCGCCTGTCCTCTGCTTATCTTGTTAGCTCGCATTATAAGTACAGTACTGTTTATTACATAGTCATCTTCCCCCCATTTAGTAGTAAGCACCTTCGGACTTGAATTAAAGGATCCAAAATGCCTCTACTGGCAAGGTCTACTGAAACTGGTAGTTCCACAATAGCTGGCTAGCTATAGCTCTGAAAGGCTTAGAATACCAGTAACAGGAGCCCTACTGGCTATTGCCCCATCCTTGCACATCACTCTCCCTCCCTTGTGTCCCACTGTATTGACCCATAGATGTCCAGCACTGACACATGTGCGGTGACCAGCAATACTCTTGTCCTCCCTGAGCAGCAGCATCCCGGTTGCAGCTAGATTGCTTCAGTTAATATACCCTCTGATGTCATCATCTATTGGGAATAATAATCTGTGGTGAGTAAAGCTGAGCAGAGTGAGCCTCCCTGCTTGAAGCGTGGCAAGTGAAGCGAGTCTGCGAGGGAACACTTTTGTACTGTTGGTGGCCAGATAACAGGAAAAATCGTTGATTTCAGACAAAATGACAGCACTTTAAGAGCATGGAACTGCACTTCTGCCCTCACTCAACATCATGTTTGGGTACATTAACTGAAGGGGATATAGACACATCTGCAGCAACTCTCATCCAGGAAGCAGCATGGGTGCACGTCAGGCCTCACTCTCACCCTCAGCCCCACCCAATGACACTGATTAGCCATAGCACAAGACAACTTCAGTGGACCCGAATAAACTGGCAGAGGGCGGGCCTTCCTATGTGATTGGCAGTTGCTGCATCCAGGGAGAGTGGATGTGCTTTCTGGGTGAGTGACAGGGGCTGCATCCATTGAGACAGTGGAAAGGTTGGGAGGGCATGCCTTACTGGATAAATGACAGAGTCATTACGTCAGGTAATGTGTACTCACACTCTGGACTGTGTAAGGTGGAGTTCTGCCTTACACAGTCTCCGGTGGCCTACAGACCTAAAAATGGGACAAAGTATGTCCCATTTTAAATGAATGTTGCCTTCAATTTCGGGATGATCCTGTATTATATAGAATGAGTGACAACCTTAGTACCCCACATTGCTCTACTGCTTACGTGACTCCTGCCATTGTTGCTTAGTAACCACTTGCCTGTTCACTGTGTGATGTATTCCTGCTGCAGTCACATGACATTAAGACCAAGTCTTAGAGCAGCAGGAATGACTGCCCCTGACACTCTGTCTTTATCACTGCAGCGACATGGTATAGCCATCAAACTAGGGGGTATATTTTACTAAGATTTGTGTTTGCATGAGTTTGCGGGCATGTTTGGCCATTTTTTCAAAAGCAGAAATTTACTAAAGTCAGAAACATAGGAGGTTTGCATTGAATCAAACTTCAAAGCACGGGTGCTCATTCTAATACGGACAAATACACCATCAGTCAAATTCAAAGTACTTTCCATAGCTAATACTGAAAACACTATAAACATTTTATTATAAATCGTGTTTGCAAACACGAGCGAAACACGGGAGTAAATTACCTAAATATCAAACACACCACTTTTTCCCAGCGTGTTTAACATGTCACCCCTAAAACATCACTAAACCAACCTTACACATATATTATTAAAATAAACACCACGGCCCTCATTCCGAGTTGTTCGCTCGGTATTTTTCATCGCATCGCAGTGAAAATCCGCTTAGTACGCATGCGCAATGTTCGCACTGCGACTGCGCCAAGTAACTTTACTATGAAGAAAGTAATTTTACTCACGGCTTTTTCTTCGCTCCGGCGATCGTAATGTGATTGACAGGAAATGGGTGTTACTGGGCGGAAACACGGCGTTTCAGGGGCGTGTGGCTGAAAACGCTACCGTTTCCGGAAAAAACGCAGGAGTGGCCGGGGAAACGGTGGGAGTGCCTGGTCGAACGCTGGGTGTGTTTGTGACGTCAACCAGGAACGACAAGCACTGAACTGATCGCACAGGCAGAGTAAGTCTGAAGCTACTCTGAAACTGCTAAGTAGTTAGTAATCGCAATATTGCGAATACATCGGTCGCAATTTTAAGAAGCTAAGATTCACTCCCAGTAGGCGGCGGCTTAGCGTGTGTAACTCTGCTAAATTCGCCTTGCGACCGATCAACTCGGAATGAGGGCCCACATTAGAAATGTTACCTACAGTCCACCAATTCTTTTTACTCAGAATTAAACTAACATACCTTGAGGACACAATAACGAGTCAATAGGTGTTTTTAAAATGTTTCCAATGTTTTAAACAAACAAACAAACAAACAAACAAACAAACAAACAAACCTATTATGAAAAACAATAAACAGCCTACTAATTAGAACGTCCAGAGCTTATATTCTTTAACAAACATAAATCAACATATTATGTACAGTAAATAGGTAGGAACCTGTGATAAATATAGCTTTTTTTAAATGAATACAATGCTTTATTACTTAAAAAAAAAATGCCTTCCCCTGATTGCACCCCTGTCACCCTCCGGTGTGGGTTGTGCATCTTAGCGGTGTGGGTAGAGGGCTCAAGTGTGTGGTATGGTGTTCTGGCTGGTGAATTGCTGCTGCTTTCTTTAGGGAACTGTGCCATCATTTGTATGTTTAAAGTTAATAAAGTTTAATTCAGTCCCCCTGTGGCATTATTTTTCCATCATACATATATAGATGTCATGGAACCGATTATTTGATTCCAAGAAAGGACTCGTGAAACTGATTTGTTTCATTGTGTTACACAAGTCACTTCTGTTGTAAGAGCTGAAAGGCTGCAGTTGCGTCTGTGTTCTGACTTTGTTATGGTTATTAAATGGTCCACTTGAGCTCACAGCAGGGTTAGCTGCTGCTGTGTTGAAGTCCTACATGAGCTGACTCAATAAATTAGCAGGCTGGCCAACCTCAGAGCTTTCACAAAATTGGGGTTGTGGAATAGTTACTGCAGGGGAAGTAGCTAGAGTCCATTATATCATACAAATGTCAGCTTCACCATGTTCCACATGTGAGTGTTGGTTAACTTTTTCAGGTGGGTGATCTTCTGACGTCTAGTATGTATGCACTATTGTATGCTCCCGCAGGTCGTTTGCAGCATCTTCTGATCTGCCTAAAGTGCAGACAGAGCTGATGACATTGTTTGCGGTACCATGAAGTGTAATGAAGCATGGAACGAGGGATCGTTCTGTCATACATGACATCAACTAGTGTGTACCTTCAATCTTGCATTGTCCGGGGTGAAGGTAAAAATGCCCCAACCATCGGCAAGACAGCTGGTTGTATAGTGTATAACTACACTACTGTAGCTTAAATTTGGTTCATGGAATTATTTAGTTAAAACTGCTGTAAACGTGAAAAACAAACCCAAAGTATTGTCCGAGGCTACATTAAAGCCAAAATTTCATTTGTAATTTGTAGCTGCTAAATATAACGAAGGACACATTAATGTCATAAAATCCAAGTCTGTGTTTTTCTTTTTACATTGTCCAGATTAAACAATGAACATGGGGGGTCATTCTGAGTTGTTCGCTCGTTCTTTTTTTCTCGCAACGGAGCGATTAGTCGCTAATGCGCATGCGCAATGTCCGCAGTGCGACTGCACCAAGTAAATTTGCTATGCAGTTAGGAATTTTACTCACGGCATTACGAGGTTTTTTCTTCGTTCTGGTGATCGTAATGTGATTGACAGGAAGGGGGTGTTTCTGGGCAAGAACTGGCCGTTTTATGGGAGTGTGTGAAAAAACGCTACCGTTTCTGGGAAAAACGCGGGAGTGGCTGGAGAAACGGAGGAGTCTCTGGGCGAACGCTGGGTGTGTTTGTGACGTCAAACCAGGAACGACAAGCACTGAACTGATCGCACTGGAAGAGTAAGTCTCGAGCTACTCAGAAACTGCACAGAGAAGTCTTTTCGCAATATTGCGAATCTTTCGTTCGCAATTTTGATAAGCTAAGATTCACTCCCAGTAGGCGGCGGCTTAGCGTGTGCAAAGCTGCTAAAAGCAGCTTGCGAGCGAACAACTCGGAATTAGGGCCATAATGTAGTACCATTGGCCCTTAATGTGTATTGTGTAATGTTAGTGGTATTGTTTTTAATATCACGGCCTCACATGGAAGATGTGTCAAATGTGGTATGGTTGGTGGCTTGGCTGGAGGCATCATTTTATGTTGCTGAGAAGGTGGTGCAGATGAAGATTCTAAAAATAATAAATGTTAAAAATGTGCATACTAATATGTGATAGTAAGTATGTGATAATGGGGGTCATTCCGACCTGGGTCGGAATTGCGCATGCACCGGCGCTACAGTGCGTCGGCACATGCCGGACAGCCGAAGTCCGTCGTTCAGTAGCAATCGCCTCTGCCTGATTGACAGGCAGAGGCAGTCGCAGGGTGGGAGGGGGACGGACGGCGGCGTTAAGCCGCCATTTAGGGGGCACAGTCCGGCCAACGCAGGCATGGCCGGACCATTGGGGGGGGGGTGCCGCGGCAGCCAGTGGCAGCGACTATCAACTCCCGGCCAGCCACAGGAGCTGCGCTGGCCGGGAGTTACTCCACAAATACAAAAGCATTGCCGCTGTGTGATGCTTTTGTATATGTGCGGGGGGGGGGGTGCAGACTGACATGTGGGGCGGACTAGCCCTGTGCTGGGCATCCCCCCGCATGTCAGGGAAGATGATCGTAGCTGTGCTAAATTTAGCACTGCTGCGATCAACTCGGAATGACCCCCAATATGTGATAATATGTGAGGAAGGGTATATGACATGATCAGTTAATTTACCAGACTCTTGTACATTGTCATCATCTTGCTGCCTTTTGCAATGGCTCAGAGCTGTTTGCATTTTTTCTGTGAAAAAGAAGACAATTGCAAATTACATTTTTTTCTAACAAAGGTTTGTTGTAAAATATATTAGATTTTTTTCTCATCTCAATATATGATATTATAAATTAAATTACATGTAAAAAAAACATTTTTAGACATTATTATTTTTTTGACAATTGATGATATCATTACTAAACATATTACTGTTTAAATGATAGTAAAAACATGCATTTACAATTTCACATTACCATAAGTAGAGAATAGTAAGTAAAGTATAAATACCAGACAATAACCATTTTGTGGCCTTAACAGGCTCCTCATACTCGAGGTAAACTGCCTAGGATAATGAATCTCCACCAGTCTGCTGTGCTGCTGTAGGCTCCTTGGCCATCTTTTTCTCACTTGGCATCTAATGCATGAGAAACATTTTTTGCACTTGTCCTCAGTGGCCCTTTATATTTACAGCTTTTACTACCCCTGCACAAATTTTTGATCTGTATTGAATAGATGTACTAGCAGCCTTACATCCAAACAACAAGTGCTGGTGCTTTAACACCTCCTGAACCAATGCAATGTTCCCAGCTAAACTGAACATAATGCTTCGCCCCCAGATTTTTGTCTTCCCCCTCTGGCTGGAGACCTCATAACAGCAACTGACTTCTGGTCAGAAACCTACACCACCTCACTGTCACCCTGACTTGCTGTATCCTCAACATACTCCTAACACCCTCCCTGGATACACATAAAACAACCACCCTCCCCCCCCCCATACACACACACACAAATACACACCACCACTATCCCTACACACTCAACACACACATACCACAGACACACACAAACACTGACAAGAGACTTAAAAAAATGACAAGGACAGAAAAGTAAAACAGACTAATTAGAAACAAGAAAACACAGTGGACAAGACTACTTACACAGAAAAAACAGCACTCAGAACTCGCAAATCCGAAAAGCCACTAAACCACCAACTCGCCTGCACTCTCCTCTCAACACCACTAGCTGAACTTATGAGATCTGGACATTTTGGGGTATATTTATAAGCCTCTGGTATGTCACTGGCACATGTCATGTTTCTACCAATGAAAATCAATCGTAAGCACCTTCTGGGATCTCCCGTATTTTGAAAACACAGAGCTGAATTCGTACTCAGACCAAATGCGAAATCACGGGAGTGCATGCCCATTCACTACTGAAACATGCCTTTCAAATACAAATGCATACACCATCAAAAAACATGATCCCTCAAAACACAGATGCATAGTAACTTCCTGTATTTCATTTAGAATATTACTCCTGTGTCTGATCGATCACCATGTGTTTAAAGTCAGCCGAACACGGGTCAAATGAGAATCTTAGTAAATTTACCCCTAGATGTCTCTTTATCTCTTCAGGTGCTGGCCCAGTCTCATGATCTTGTGCACCCCTCCCTGTTAAACCATCTCCATAAGCATTGGGGTCCCCCATGTACTGTGTGGGGGCCACCAGGGCTCCCTGTCAGACTGTATTCTGTATGTGGCATTCAAGAAAACTTAAATAGGTATTTACCATATTTTCCAGTGAATATCTGTTTATAAAAAGCAGAAATGGACGTATAAAGCATAGTGTTATGCCAGTGCAACACAGTATAGCAGTTTTAACACAAAAAGAAGTATATAAACTTTTACCAATAATGTAATAGAATTGAACAGTGCTTATAAATCAGAGCTATTGTATCCTCTATCTTATCTCTTTGTCAGCTCTGGATTTATGAACTAGACATCCGTGTATAGGCATATTGTGGAATATCACAGATTTATTAGCACTCAGCAAACCTTTTTATATTATTTGTAAAAGTTTATACACTTCCTTGTGGGTTAACACTTTTTATTGTGTTGCAATAATTAGACATTAATCATTGATAGTGCAGCAGCCTTGTGGTATAATACTGGTGGCCAGCAACATGTGTATAAATAACTAGGATATACTGTATTCCTACATTTCTGCTCTTACCATGCAATCTGTGCCATTTAATTTGCTTGTGGTTTTAATTGTATATTATTCCAAATATTTGTTATGCTGCATATAACTTCATAAAACACAGATTTTAGAATTAATTTTATCAATAGTTGACCTATAATACCATTTTTTAAAACCTGACAATTTTATTAAATACAGAATATGTTCTTTTCTGCATACTAATGACACATAGGGGGTAATTCAGTCCTGATCGCTGCTGTGCTTTTTCCCACAGTGGGCGATCAGGCACAAACTGCGTATGCATATGCGCAGGTGTGTCGCCCGGGTACAAAGCGGATCGCCGCTCAGCGATAGGTTTGTGCGACAGATCCATTTGCACAGGCCATCGCATGGAGATTGACAGGAAGAAGGCATTTGTGGGTGTCAACAGACCGATTTCAGGGAGTGTCTGGAAAAACGCAGTCGCATCCATGCAGGGAGGGTGTCTGATGTCGATTCCGATCCTGGACAGGCTGATGTGTTCGCAGCAGCTGAGTAAGTCCTGGGCTGTGCAGAGACTGCACAAAGTCTGTTTGTACAGCTCTGCTACACATGCGTTCACACACTTGCACAGCTAAAATACTCTCCCCTGTAGGTGGTGACTATCTGATCACAGCAGTGCAAAAATCGCTTGTGATTGCGATCAGGTCTGAATTAGGCCCCAAGGGTCTGATTCATGTGCACAGAGTGGCATGAGGTGCTGTGAGTTCATTCGCAGTGGATTTGCAAAAATATGGCAATGACTCTGTCTTGAACACAGAGACTCCCGCTGCCAGTGTCTCACATCTGCCACTCACGTACAATAGCGGAAACATAAGGAACATCCGGCTCACATCGGTTGGACCATCGGACCTCTGAGCAACCTTATGCAGTTCCAGGCTGAGCAGCTCTCCTGAGACACTGGGTTCTCTCCAGCTGCGAACAAATTTGCATTGGCTGACTGAGCAGCAACCAGTTAAACAACAACCAGTTAAATGGTCCTGACATGCCTGCATTTTCTAACCATCCCCGTTACCTCCCCCAACTACCCATCACTCACCTTGTATTTAAATCCTCTGTACATCCATAATCACTAAACATTCACAACATGTGCGCAGTGCGACTTTAGCGCATGCACAGTGGCCAAAAATCGTTCCACTCCGTCCGACATCTGCATTGCATGCACCTTTGAATCAGGCCCATAGTGTGATCAGTTATCTTTAGCAAGGGGGTGGTGGTGGTCAGTGATGTGCGGTGGGTTGAGGCAGGTGAGGCACAGCCTTTCCTATCATACTAATGTGTGTGTCAGAGTTTTGACTGTACAAAGTATATGAAAAACACTGCACGTCCCTGGTGGTGATGGAGTGTGTGTGTGTGTGTGTGTGTGTGTGTGTGTGTGTGTGTGTGTGTGTGTGTGTGTGTGTGTGTGTGTGTGTGTGTGCAGGTGTTATGAATGCTATAAGTGTAGTAGTTTCCCACTCTTTTCTACTTGTTTTTGTATATTTCATTATCTGGTCCTGCTTGTGTCTTAAGCTCAGTTGCTACTTGCCTTGCTATGGGAATGTTGGGGCCTTGTCAAGGGCTGTATAAATCTTGACCAGGTCTGAATAATGCAGGGGGTGTGGCCTAATAGTGTGATGCGTTGGTATCAGCCAAAGGGTGATCCCAGGCAGCATCTGGAAGTTTCATCAGGGAGGTCACAGTGTAGCCAGATCCGCAAATCGGCAATTGCTGGGACAAGGCAGAGGTAAAGTAGAACAGCATTTGAATAACCCGGCCCATCCTGGTGACACAGTGAACAGCCGACCTATCTTGTGATTGGCAGGTCAGCCATACACACAGCACAACACCAATATATCTGCAGACACGGACATCTTTCACAGACATATTGTTTGTACACACCCGCCAATCAGTAAAAGATATATCGGTTGTTCAATTGAACAGGCAATATATTGTCCAGTGTGTACCCAGCTTAACAAGAAAGGCATCTGTGCAGGTTGGCTAGGATACTGGCTGCTTATCTTCTCCCCTGGGCAGCCTATCGAGTGCTGCTGATTATGCACTCATAGTCGGCTGGAAATCTAAAGGGGGGTACACACGGAGGGATTTTTGCTTAATTCCTAAGCAATCTGACTAGATTGTTTAGAAAAGAAACATACATTGCCCCGTGTGTATGCCCCATAGTGATAGTGATGCGCGGCCCCACGCATCACTATCGCTGGCACTAGATTGGTTTGCATGCTGGACACTAGATTGGTCAGGTCACTAACTTCACCGCTGTGTGAAGTGAGCGCCCCCCTCCTCCCCTCAGCACACATCGCACTGAGTGCTGAGCGGGGGGAGAGATGTGTGCTGAGAGGTCTGTGATAGATTGTTTAGCACACATCTCCCCATGTGTACCCCCCTTAACTCCACTAGTTACCCAGTTTTTAAATACTTTTATAAGCCTTGCCATTTCACCTGCGCTGGTTATACTTTCCTGCTTCAGCGGAAAATGCAGGCATTCTAGAGGGGGGTTCCAAATGCATGATATGAGAACAAGTGTGATCACCCATGAAGAGAACATAATTAGATGAATTTCTGGTTATGGGCACCATTCAGTGGTACAAGTAGAAATATTTTCTTAGTGGAACTGAGTGCCAAAAAATGGGCATGGGCATGTGTTGTGTGGGGCATGGCCACATGACAGTAGAGGGAGTGGCTATATAAACATAGCCCCTTTTTTTGGGTCTCTGGAGGTTAGGCTAGAAATATAAAGCAATGCCTCCAGTATAATAGAAATATATATTGCGACCACCGGTATAATAGATATATAAAATAATGCCCCCAGTATAATATATATATATATATATATATATATATATATAGTAATGCCCCCAATTTAATAACAATATATAGTAATGCCTCCATTATAACAGGAATATATACTGTAGTAGTGCCCCTGGTATAATAGAAATATATACAGTAGTATTACCCCCATAATAAGAAACATCTATAGTAGTGTCCACATTACAATAGAATTATATAGTAATACCCACATAATAATAGTAATAATATATAGTAGTGTTCACATTATATTAGAAATTAATGAACTCACACAGTGAAGCCAGAGACACGCCCAGCAGCCCAGACATTGAAGAACAAAAGCCGCTCACGTCGATGCGTCACATAAGCTGAGTGAAGGGAAACAGCTGCACTGTTGCACCCAGCAAGGGATGCCACGGCAAAGTGCACCCAGGCTCCTCTCTTCACCCCATCCACAGCCGACAGAGGAGGAAGCATGATGTGACGTCATGACGTCACCGTCGCACTCCCTGACAATGTGTGAGGTGCCGTCATGTTGTCGGTGGTGCATTATAATTGTGGTAATGGCAATCACGGGTGCAAAGTATGTGAGGGTGGTACTGCGTACCCGCTGCCAAATTCTTAAGGGTACTCCATAACCGAGTGTACCCACATACTTGCACAACTGGCACCATTCCACAATCCAAATCCAATGGGCTATAAAACCATGGAGTGGCCAAAGAACCTGAACATATATGTGTACACATTGGTCTCCTTATACACTGTATCAGGGGTGAATTGGCTTGCCGGGACATCAGACCAGATTCCATTTGACTGGTCTGGTCGTCCCGTCAGTGGCCGCCCGTCATACCCCATGACAGCCACGATCAGAGCTCAGCTCAGTGAGCCTGTGAGTGCCAGTATTCGAAGTCTATCTATCTATCTATCTATCTATCTATCTATCTATCTATCTATCTATCTATCTAGAAAAAGAAAAAGTGCACTCACCAGAGCATATTCATAAAAATAATTTTTAATCCTCACATATACATCATGGTTGGTGATCTCAACGTTTCGGTCCACTCCGGACCTTCATCAGGATAGACACAACATCATCTGTCACAGCATATTGTCATAGTCCAAACCAGACCTGAGAGCTCCCGTTTGTTTGATTGATGCTAGTGGGTGGATGTGCGATTCATATGAGACTGGCTTGAGTGATTGACTCCATTGGGCATTGTGACCCTGTAGTCTTTACTGGCCAAAGCTATTATTTGCTATTTTGGTAGTTCAGGAAGTGATGTAAATTTCACTCTGTATTGTGATTGGCTGATTTGAATTTGCCGCTCTATTTGGGACTTTCTGGCGGTATTTTAGGGGCCTGTCAGGCATTGTTTGGTTGATGCTGGTCTGGTTTGGACTATGACAATATGCTGTGACAGATGATGTTGTGTCTATCCTGATGAAGGTCCGGAGTGGACCGAAACGTTGAGATCACCAACCATGGTGTATATGTGAGGACTAAAAATTCTTTTTATGAATATGCTCTGGTGAGTGCACTTTTTCTTTTTCTATATATGGACTTCCTTTGGATATCCCAAGTGACACCACAGCCGTTGGACATTGATCTGATGTGAGTGCGACCCTTTTGTACATATATATATATATATATATATATATATATATATATAAAAAACATATGCATGGTTCCTGTAGATGTGTAACAACAAAATCAGGACAACACTTGCAGCATCAGTGTAATACAGGTCTTTAGTCAGCATTAGCCAGACACCAAGTGAAAAGTAACAGGAGACAAACAGGAAGTGAGTCACCTCGGCATGACATCTTCTCCCATGATGCACAGCATGCATTTACATCCCCCCCTTTAAAACTGGAAGGATGCAGAACATAGATGAAACAAATGCAGTAATGTGACAATGTTAGGTGTGAACCAAAGAATGGACATTATACAATAAAGTCTTGGAACTTTGAGTTGGGTTTGGACACACGGCCCGATCTAGAAATGGTACACTGGGAACCTATAAGCATGTCCGCTGTGACACCAGAGGGCTCTATTACTTCAGAAGTGGTTTCTGAGGAAGGACTGTCCATGCAATGCGAATCATCAATGACATTGGTTGCAGCTGTGGTAGAAACTGATGAGTCACGCTGTGTAGAGCTTTCTTCAGGTACACTTAACAGATGGTGGTGGTTGCGTTCATAGGGGGCATTATCAGACTGTACCACATAGCTATTTGGACGACCTGCAGGAATCTGAACCACTGCCATTCTGTCAAATCCTTGCTCGGTTTGCATGGGGACAGGCTGGCCTGGAGACAGTGGTGGCAGCCGGTATGCTAATTTGTTATAAGAAGCTTTGGCAGCCATTCTGCGCTTGATATTCTCCTGTACCTGTGGCTCTACTCTGGGTTGCAGGAGCTGCTTTGCCATTGGGATGCCTGTGCGGGTGCACCGTGCTAATAGGCACTGTGCAGGGGATGGAAGTCCATCTCGGACGTGTTTCTCAAGTTTAACAGTGCGAAGTATATGTCCAATCCATCTTGTGCACACTTCTCCATTAGGTGCTTTGCAGAGCGGACTGCACGCTCTACCAATCCATTTGACTGTGGGTAGTGTGGACTACTAGTGATGTGCTGGAAGCCCCATGTATTTGCAAGGTCCTTGAACTCTCTACTCTTAAATTGCATGGCATAATCAGTGATCAGCTGCTGTGAGGTGCCATGTGCTGCAAAGTGTCTCTTCAGCTTTGCAATGACTATGTGACTTGTGGTGTTGGGCAAGTAGTTTATCTCGGACCATCCTGAATAGGAGTCAACTTGTACCAGGTAATCCTTCCCCCTACATTCGAATAGATCAGCCACAAGAATGGACCACGGAAGATCAGGAATGTCATGGAGCAGCATGGGCTCCCGTGGCAGGTGTGGACACAAGGTAATGCAGGGTGCACAAAACGCGACAACACAGTCAATGTCACCGTACATGGAGGGCCAGAATGTGGTTTCACTGGCCCTACGCTTGGTATCCTCCAGGCCGGGATGGCCCTGGTTCATCTGCTGGGTGTAGAATGTCTGAAGGGCAGCCTGAATCACAAAGCGATGACCCCGCAGGATGACACCATCAGACACGGGGAGCTCATCTCTCATACAGTAGAAGGAGCAAAGCCAGTGCGGCAGTTCCTTGGAAGAGGATGGCCAGCCATTAAGAATTACAGCAGAGAGACACTGGCAAAGATCATCTGCAAGTGTAGCAGCACGCAGCTCCTCCAGCTGCTTGGTAGGGAGCACCTCCACAGCCATGACCTCATAGTCATCCTCAGCACTGCTCATGTCAGTAGTCGAAAGGAAGGCTCGAGAGCATCAGCAATGTACATTTCCCTGCCTCGCTTGAGCATCATGCCCTGACGGGAAGAAGCAGAGTGGATGGGCTTCTTCAGTATGGTGATGAGAGGTTGATGGTTGGTTTCCACCATGACAGGACGGCCATAGATGAAGTCATGGAAACGGTTGCAGGCGAACACTAGTGCCAACAGTTCTTTCCCAATTTGTGCATACCTGGTTTCAGTGTCAGTGAGAGCCCTGGAAGCAAAAGCCACTGGTCTGCGATGTTGGAGGCACACGACCCCTAGACCACTCTGAAGTATCAGCAGAGAGGACTACCGGATCATGCACGTTGAAGTATTGCAGGACCGATGGATTTGTCAGCATGGTCTTCAATCAATCAACAGCAGCCGTGTGTGCGTCCAGCCAGCACCATTCTGAGTCCTGGTGGAGTAGCTGCAGCAAAGGTGCCGTGGTTTCACTGTATTGCGGAACAAATTTAGACAGGTAGTTGGTCATCCCCAGGAAGTGCTGCAGTGCCTGTTGGTCAGCAGGAAGCAGAATTTGCTGGATGGCAGTGATTTTATTTGAATCTGGTTTGACGCCTTGACTAGTGAGCACGTGGCCCATGTACGCCACTTCTGTAACTCTAAACTTGCATTTGTCTGGGTTGAGCTTGAGGTTCAAAGCACGGGCCCGTTCAAGTACCTGGTGCAGTCGCTGGTCATGTTCTTCCTTGGTGCGGCCCCACACCAGGATGTCATCGACGATGATTTCACAGGGATAGCCTGCAAACAGTTGCTCCATGCAACGCTGGAAGACCTCACGACCTGTAGTGATTCCATAGGGTATGCGAAGGAAGACATACCGCCCTATCGGGGTCATGAAAGCGGTGAGCAGGGACGAAGCTCTGTCCAAAGGGATTTGCCAGAATCTGCACTTTGCATCCAGGGTACTGAAAACTGGCACCTGTCATATCAGCAATCACTTGCTCGATGGTGCGGAGAGTGTGATATGGATGCATCAGTGCTTTGTTCAAGTGTACTGGATCAATACAAAGACGTACAGTCCCATCCTTTTTTGATGCGGCCACCATGGCGGACACCCACTGTGTTGCTTCCTCTATGGGGGCAATGAAACCTAATTGAGTCATTCTATGGATCTCTATAATGATTTTGACTTTCATTGCGATAGGAACCCTCCAGGGGGCACAGACAGTAGGTACAATGGAGTCATCCAGCCTCATATGGTACACAACAGGAAGCTTGCCAAGTGTACTGCAATCAAATAAATCCTGAAAGTCTTTTATCTCTGGGACGGTCATCTGTATTGCGTGTACCTCAGGCCCCAATTTGAGAAGGCCTAGCTTCATACTGTCAGGGAGGCCTAGCAGTGGTTTAACCTTTTGATCCACAATGTGGAATAGTAAATCAGCACAGGTAAACTTTAGCTCTGTGGTACCCAGTGTGGTGGTGATCTGGCCACCATAAGCTCTCAAGTTGATCTTGTCTCGTGGGTTTATCTGTGCAGTTGGATCTATTTCACGTAGTTGTTTGTAGGATATGACATGGCACTTCGATCCTGAGTCTATTTTGACTATGGCCACCTTGTTCATATGCTTTGTTCTCAGTTTGATAAATATTTTGCCCTTTTCATCCAAGTGGTCTACACTATCACAAACTGTCATGCCAACAGATTCACATCATCACTCCATTTCAACCTGGTTAATCCGCCGGGGTGAGCGGATATAGCGCGACTCAGACTGTTGTTTTATGGAAGTTTGATCTTTGGAGCGGCACCACCTTGCAAAATGATTCCATTTGACACATGCTTTACATTGTCTATCATATGCAGGGCAGCTTTGTCAGGAGGATGCTGTGCCGCACAGTTCCCACACGTGGAGGATCGGCGCGGAATGGCTGCCATGACACACACCTCAGCATCCTTTCTTAGTTCCCTTGTGCCCTTTTCATACTGCTCATTTAACATAGATATTTATGGCAGTTTCTAATGCGAGGCCGTTCTCCCGCAGCAGCTGAACACGTACCTTGCCGCTGCGTATGCCGCATACGATTCTGTCATGGATGAGCTCCTCTGTGAGGATACCAAAATTGCACTTCTTTGCCAGCAGCTTTAGCGTTCAGACATAGGACTGTAGTGTCTTCACCCTTTTGGTTTGTGCTGTTGAAAACATGCCTGTCCATAATTACATTCTTTACTGTCATGCAAATCTCTTCAAACTTTGCAATTAGGATGGCAGGATCCTCTCTGTCTTCTCCGTCAGCGTATACAAAAGCATCTGATTTGTCAACAGTATCGGTGCCTGCAAGGTTCAGCAGAGTGTATGTCTGGACTTTTTTTTATTTGTCTGAAAGGCCTGCTATGGAGTATATGTGCCATTCCCTTTTAAACCTCAGCCAGTTGTCAGCCACGTTTTCATCAAATATCAGCGGATCTATTCTCCTGAGACCTTGTGCCATGGCATCCCAGTTCTGACACCATGTAGATGTGTAACAACAAAATCAGGATGACACTTGCAGCATCAGTGTAATACAGGTATTTACTCAGCATGAGCCAGACACCAGGTGGAAGTAACAGGAGACAAACAGGAAGTGAGTCACCTCAGCATGACATCATCTCCCATGATGCACAGCATGCATTTACAGCTCCAGTGGATGGGGGCACTCTAGATGACTCAAATACATACAGTGCACCCTGATATTAACAGAAAATTGTGTCGGCTACACGCACTACAGTATATGTATATATCCATACATATATATCTATATATATGCGAGTGTGTGTATGCATGCGCTGCTGTGCTGACCACCCTCGGCATCCCTGTGTGTGTATATAACTCCTTGTGTGTGATTCTATGCTGCCTGCTGAAATGTGTGTAGTGTGCCGTATGTAGTGTGTGCTGCCTGATGCCGCCATGTGTACTGGACTGTATATAGTGTGTGCCCCTTGATGCCACATGTGTAGTGTGCTGTAAGTAGTATGCACCCTGCTGCCGCCATGTGTGTAGTGTGCTGTATGTAGTGTGTGCCTGCTGCTGCCCCCATGTGTGTAGTGTGTGCCCCCTGCTACCACCATGTGTGTAGTGTGCTGAGTGTAATGTGCTCTATGTGGTTTTTTTCCTGTGTGGGCCATTCTGTATCATTTTCTACTTTTTGAGGCCAACGTATTTTTGTTTTATTTTCCTGTGGGGGACAACATGTTTCTTTTCTTGTGTTTAGTTTGTGCATGCACATGAGTTGCACCGTGTATGTGTCCCATGTGGTGTTCGCAAAGAGTTGCAGTACAGAGTCAGATGCACGCACCAAGAAGTATATTAGACGGGGGCATGGCCTGACTGGCAAGCTACACAGACGTGCCTGCTGTGAGCTCCCGCTGGCCCATCTTTAAACATTACCTTTTTCCCCGATATTCCCTCCCTGCTCCGCTCTCCCTCGACTACCCGCTACACCTGGACCCCGGAGAGACGTGTGAGCTGCCCCCCGCCGCATTTCTGCATTGAGGCCTGTGACCGGCGCTGAAGCCGGGGCCTCGGGTCTGGGGTCGGTCTGGGCACGGGCTCTATATCTGACCCGCAGAAGCAGGAGGACCTGCGGTGATCCCCAGCATCCCCGTGTCCGGCTCCCCCTCCACCTCTCACCTGCTCTGGAGCGCCACAGCAGACTGCAGTCCCCAGTCTTCGGCTCCGTGCCCTGCGGGAGCTGCGGGCGAGGCCTTCCGTCCCCGGCATCCCTGCTGACAGCGGCCATCTTGTGACACCCGGCCCCTGCAGCGGCCGCTTCTCCACATTCCTACAGCCGACGGCTGCATCCCAGAACCTGTCTGCGGTTGGGTTCCCCCCTCCCTGGTGGCATTATACGGCCCCCTGCTCACCTGGAAGCCACCGCACCTTGAGGCCTACAGTGGATTCAGAGGCCGGGGCCTGGGTTAACGCTGCAAACTCACTGAGGGGTCCCTGCCGGTGGAGCAGCTGCACGCAGCCACCTTCTCTATCGCTCCTGCTGTGGAGGTCCTACCTGTCCGCTGCATTCTCCGGGGACCTGTTTACTGTCACGCAGCGGCGCTGGGAAGTCCCTATCGCAGTAAGTGACCTTCTCCAGTGCTCAGGCTCTGGAACCCTTGTGTAGTTGGGTTGCTGGTCGCTGCCCGGGTGCCTGACCTCACCCCCCCATGTTTACTGGGCCCCTGATAAGTGGATGACACCGATCTTCTCCTGCAAAGGGCTATCTCATTCTCCTGTCGCCGGCACCTTATACTGGAGCCTCATAGTTTCCTACAACAATATATCCCATGTGCTACGGTGGGGCTCCCCCTTGTAGATGGATCAGACCTCAAGCGGATGCCCAGTTCTGGAATTGCAGTCGCTGCAGGTCGGGACTTCCTGCTCGTTCCGAGTCTCCTATATCCCTGTTCTGGTTTCTGGTGACGTCTGCACTGTGGTCTGCCAAACTTATATGAAAATCCACATATGACCGTGTAGTGCCTACGGATCGGCTGGGTGCCCTTTTCGTTTTCGTCATCTTTGTCCGTTTTCTTCTGTAGTCATATACTTTCTTCTGGTTTCTAGGGGTCATCACTGGCCCTGCTGCTATACCCTCCACAGTGAATCATTTCTTCAATGCTTTGCTTTGAAATGGCCAACAGGACATGTCGGCCCTCTACTGGGGCTGCATCCTCATTCTTTGGCCCCAAACGAGGTAAAAATTCCTCTCAACAGCTCGTCTCACCTAAGCTCAACTCCAACGTCCCGTCGCCTCCCTCTAGGTCGGACGACCCTATTGCTGCTGACTCTGACCAGTACGACTTTCTTGTCCAATGCATTGCAGAGACTTTCAGGGTAGAACTGAGGGCGGCTATCCAAGACCTAAGATCGGACCTCTCCTCTCTGGGTTCTCGTACAGACGCTCTGGAGCATAAAACGGACGACCTCTGTAATCATCAAGATGTCATCACCCAGGAGATGTCCGACTTGCGCGCTGAAGTGGAGTCGCTGCAGGAACATATTGAGGACATGGAAAACAGGTCCAAGCGGAACAATCTGCGGATACGGAATGTCCCGGAATCTGTTGAGAATTCGGCTTTACAAGACTACCTATTTGGTTTGTTTCATCTCCTCCTGCCTGATCTCACAGAGGACCAATTCCTGCTAGACAGGGCACACAGAGCCCTTCGTGCGAAGCCCCCCCGGATCAACCCCCAAGGGACGTTGTCTTACGAATGCATTTCTTCCATGTTAAGACGAAAGTTCTGGCTGCATGTCGGGTGGTTCCCGCAGTCTTATACAAGGGCTCCGATCTGGCGGTGTTCCAAGACTTGGCTCCTTCCACATTGAAAAAGAGAAGGGAAATGTTGCCGGTTACTAAAGCCCTACAGGATCGGAAGATTCTCTATAGGTGGGGTTTCCCATTCTCACTCCAATTCTCATTCAACGGAAGGTCTCAGGTGGTGAAAACTCCTGGAGATGGTTTGGACTCCCTCCAGAGACTTGGAATCATTTCGGCCTCTACCGAATCTCTCTCCCACAGTCAAATCCGTAGTCCGAAACCGCGCGGTCCGCCACAGGCTGAGTGGTCAACCGCATAGACGGCCTCTCTGGAATGATTAGTACCTGTAATTGTTGAAATGTTTTACTGTACTTGTTTAACCTCTTTTTCTTTCATGTTTCGGGGACGCCTATACCCTTCTCCATATGTTGCTTAGTGTTTATTATGCTGTGTCTATCTTCGTATTGGCATGTTTCACGTCCTGTTGATGTTAGGTTTTGCTATGATAGACCGAATCTCATGCTTTCAAATGTTTCTACCAATACTTTCTGAATCTATGTAAGGGTAATATTAGGCCATCCCCTACCCTCGTTACTATATGACTTCCTGAGTCCTTCACTTAATGACGAAGTTGTCTTTAATCCCACTTTGCTATAGGGGTTTCCCAGCCCCACGCGTATGTGCTTATGTCTGTTACGTCCATATGATAGCTTATTTGTTATGTGCTTTCCACTGGCTGGAATTCTAGTCCACCCCCCATCACAGTGGGCCCCATCCTCGTAGATGGCGTCTTCAAACTGTGATGTCCGTCGAGTCCACGAGACTTCGACCACATTTTGTTCTACTATAGGTCTACGGACCTTTATTTTTGTTGTTCTCCCCAATTTCTCCCCGATTTTCCTGCCCTCCCCCTTCCCTGTGCATCCGCACTACTGGATTAGACCTCTTAGGTATATTATTTATGCGCCAATCTATTGGTATCCGCCATGAGTTTGAATATTTTAACCTTAAATGTCAACGGTTTAAACTCTCCTCGCAAGAGGACTATGGCGATACAGTTTTTTAAAAAGCAAGGGGCTGACATAGTCCTCTTGCAGGAGACTGGATTTACCCGAAGGTACTTGGGCGCTTAGGGTGTGAGATGCTTCGCCGAGCTGCAGTCACAAAAAAGAGGGAGAGTCACTCCCGTTATGTTGCAAAAAAGGAGAGAGAGATGGTGTGACTGCGCTGGATTTGATGAATACAACACTAGTAATAAAATAACAAATTTATTCCTAAAATTGTACAATAGGTAAATAATATCAATAAAATATGCACATAAATAAACTAATAAAAAATGCAAGTGCTGAAATATGGACTAACATCCTATGGGACCACCCAGTTTGCCAGGTAGGAAATTTGGACTTTCTGGAGATGTATGCAATGACCGTTCCTGATGTATTTCCCCTGTGTTATAGTCCAGCTTAAACAATAGTCTCAGAATATAGGCAGGGTCCAAATTAATGGACTAGTTACCGTTAGAGGATATAGTGCTCCGGAATTTGTAGTGGTGAGCTCCTCATGCGTTACGGTTATATGCTGTCCTTTGTATGGTGTTTGCCGTTAAGGATCTGAGCGTTGAGAAGATCGTCTGGACAAGCTTGGGGAATGGTTCGGTCCTCCTTGAAGTCACTTCCTGGTTGGGGTCCCTGGATCACCTGACGCGTTTCGCTGCAACCAACTGGCAGCTTTCTCAAAGGTCTTGCAGGAGACACACTTTAAGACTGTTCACCCGTCCCTGGCTTCTCGAGCTTACCCGCAGGCCTATTATTCCTCTACAGATAAGAAACAAAAAGGGACAGCGATTCTCTTGCACCATAGTCTCTCTTACTCAGTCGACCAATCTTTCTCTGACCCCAAAGGTCGCTTTAATATTCTTGTACTAAACCTAGGACAGTCATTTCTGACGGTCGCCTCAGTATACGCCCTTAATTTGGAGCAGGTTGCTTTCCACGGAGACTTTTTCCCAAAACTGACTGAGCTCACCAAGGGTCGGATAGTAGTGGTGGTGGGGGAAAGGGGGGACTGGAATGCTGTGCCTGACTTTCACTGGGACCGCTCCGACTCCCTGAGACCAAACCCTGCCACGATTAGAGAGTCCAAGAGATTAGCTGACACTATCTCCTCACAGAGCCTGTTTGATGCATGGAGAGTTCTTTACTCTTCCGAGTGTACCTATACTCATTACTCAGTCCCCCATAGAATCCACTCTAGAATTGACCTCTTCCTAATTGATGGAGGTTCCCCCAGGGACTGTCTAGAGCATGGGTTACTCCAGTGGTATGGTCGGATCATCTGGCGGTCTCACTGGCGATGTCCTCTACGCGGCCTTTGCCTTCCTTTTTCCGGTGGAGATTGAATTCCTCACTCTTCCTGAAGAAGGAATTCGTGGAACAGACGAGGAAGTCACTAGATGAATTCTTTGAAGTCAATGTCACCCCAGAGATCTCCCCCGCTTTGATCTGGGAAGCTCATAAAGCTTCTATTCGGGGATAATTTATTTCATTGACGAAGGCACAGAAAATAAAAGATTCACAAGCGATTGAGGATCTTGAGCTCCAGATCAAAGCTCTTACGCTTAAACATCAGCTGAATCCCAAACGCTCGATCTATAGCAAGATTTTAGCCCTCAAAGGTCAGTTGCACCAGATTCTCTCTGCTAAAGCTGCCAAAACGATGAGATGGCTACAATACAAATTTTATGCTAAGGGAGATAAGGCTGACTCTCTCCTGGCTGCCCGTCTACGCTCTCAGAAACAAAGGAGTAGAATACTTTATCTTAATGATGCCCAGAACAGGCCAATCTATGATCCCCAAAAAATAGCTAATAGTTTCCAGGAGTTCTACCAGAACCTATATAACTTACCTACCCCTGTTGATACCGCAGATATGCAACTCCGCACAGATGCGTTTCTTTCTAGCTGCTCACTGCCAAAACTCTCGGAAACGCAACTCCACTCCCTTAATGCGGACATCACTACCGCAGAAATTGACTTAGTAATCAAATCGCTCAAAAACTCCTCGGCCCCGGGCCCAGATGGGCTCCCCGCATTATATTACAAGAAATTTAGGCCTTCCTTGACTCCCTTCCTGAGAGATTTCTTTAATGGTATCTTGGCTGGATCCTCTTTCGATACTGCCACTACTGCGGTAGAAATAGTAGTTATTCCAAAGGCCGACCGAGATCCTACTAGTTGTAGCAACTATAGACCCATCTCGCTGTTAAACTCAGATCTGAAAATATTCGCAAAAATCTTGGCCAACCGCCTCGCTGGAGTGATATCCCATCTGGTTCATCCTGATCAGGTGGGATTCATGCCAGGTAGACAGGCCTATGATATTATTAGGAGAGCGGTCGACACTATTCAATCTATTAATGTATCTAAAACCCCCTCCCTGGTCATGAGCTTAGATGCGGAAAAGGCCTTTGACCGCGTCTCCTGGCCTTATATGCATAGGACTCTGGCACACTTTGGTTTCAAAGATAATTTCTTATCGGGTATTAACGTGCTCTTTAACTCCCCTATGGCTCGCATTCTTGTCCATGGATGCTCTTTGCAATCCTTCACGGTGCAAAATGGTACCAGACAGGGTTGATCCCCTCGCCCCCCCTCATTTTTGCCCTCATGATTGAACCCCTGGCCTCCAAAATACGTAGTTGCCCTGATGTCTCGGGTATCACTATTGGCCCGGAAGAATACAAAATCTCCCTTTATGCAGATGATGTCCTCCTTATGGTTTCTAATCCACTTATCTCCCTCCCCAATTTATTTCAGATTTTACAAGATTTCAGTCACATCTCCAACTTCAAAATTAATGATTCGAAATCGGAAGTCTTAGACTTCTTCCTCCCCAACCCGCTCAGACGGTCCCTGGCCTCGAACTTCTCCTTCGAATGGAAACACCTCCATAGGAAATATCTCGGAATTTACTTCCAATTTTCCTAGGCTTCTCAACTCAATATCAGCAGATCTTACGAAGTGGTCTAGTCAATGTATCTCGTGGACTTGCAGGGCGAACGCCCTGAAAATGAATATCCTACCCCGCTTGCTTTATCTCTTTCAGGCCCTTCCAATTACGATACCCTCCCATGTATTCACTACGTTGCAGAAAAAGGTATCTCTGTTTCTATGGGCTGGTAAGAGGCCTAGAGTCCGTCTTAAAACTCTGTTTAACGGGGCTAAAGAGGGAGGCCTGGGGGTCCCCAACCTGAAGCTCTGTTATTACGCTGCGCAGCTATCACAGGCCACTCAGTGGCATGTAGAGGGCTTCTCTAGACGTTGGGTTCAGATCGAATCTGCACTTATGCAGCTAACTTCGGTCTCTACCCTGCTCTGGATTCCCCGAGCTCAACGGCCTCCCAGACTATCTCTCTACCCACCTATTGCCTTAACCCTCAATCTCTGGGACAGGCTCAGTAAGACCTATTCGTTGCTCTCCCCCCCCCCCCCTAAACTCTGTCCACTATGGGATAACCCCGCATTCCCTGAAGGTTGTGGCAACAATAACTTCAGAAGCTGGAAGTCTCATAACTTACTGTTTCTCAACGACCTAGCTCCCCTATGAGGCTTCCCAGATTTTACTACCCTTCAAGATAGATTCAATTTGTCGCAACAATGTTTTTTCCAATACTTGCAGCTGCGTAGCTTTCATTCTGCCTGGTTTCTGCCTCCGGCGGCCGCCAACGAGGAGTCTCATTTCCACTCTATACCAGATGATGCTTGCACATAATCGCCCCCCCCTGGCTAGACACGAGGAAGCTTGGGACTCAGACTTTCGTGAACAGCTGGGTCCTGACACCTGGGCCCAGATTAGATTGGGAATGGTAACCTCCTCAACGGCAAGAAGACATAGAAAAAACTCATACAAAATTTATACGAGGTGGTACTTGGTCCCTTCTCATCTAACACGTATGTTCCCAAACTCATCGGGCCTCTGCTGGAGGAGCTGTGGGATGGAGGGCACCCTGCTCCATATGTTTTTGGAATGCCCTAAAATCTCCCCGTTAAGGCTAGCGGTTAAACGGCTAGTGTTTGACATCACTAATGTTAGGGTCCCATTTTCCCCTTCCTTTTTCCTTCTCCCAAGGAAGATCCAGGGTTTGGAGGGGGCAGCCCAGAGACTAATCTGGCACGTCACCAGTGCGGTGAAATGCAGGATTGCCTTTCACTGGAAATCCAATACTATTCCATCCATGGCCATTTGGAATACTTATCAGATTGAATTCCTGTCCAGTATTTTTGGAGAGTAAATCCTCCACCTTCTCTAAAACTTGGATGCCATGGTTGCGTTTCCACAATGCTCCTCCCCCCTTTACCTATGGCTTGTGATAGGAGGTTCAGTAAGCTCTCCTATATTGCCTCTCAATTATGTGTGGAGTAGATTGGGGTGTTGTCTCCTGGTTTTAATGCCATATTGTTCTCACTCATGCTACTGATGTTCTGAAGCTTTGATTATGCCTGTATAATCTTCTTCTGCTTTGCACTGAATTGCGGTTGCACGTTTCCTCCCCCCCTGCCCTCCTCTTTTCCCCCCATTTCCTCTCCTATTATTAGATCCTATGTGATGTTATTGTATATTTTGCTTATATACCGAAATGTCTATGCTGTATTATAACGTAAAATCTTTTCAATAAACTGTTCTTTAAAAAAAAAAAAGTGTATTAGACATTTGCACATTCCTGGGCCATTACAGGGGTTGGCTAATCAGATGCAGATATAGCATAGTAATGGGCGTGTTGCAGAAAGTGTCTGCATATAGAGACGCTGCATTGCTCACATTGGAGGTCATACTCAGACGGGTGATCTGTGCCTAGAATAGGGCTGGTGCAGGTTACAATTGTGTGACCGATGGTGGCATCTAAAGACGCACAAAGCATGATTGCAGCACCTGTATACACAGACAGAGGGCGTCTCAGTCCTTGAACAGTTAGATGCACGGATGTACACCAGTGAAGGGCTATGTAGCAGCATTAGCATAAAGTTGCAGACACAATTGCAGCAAAAGAAGCAAGGAGACTGCAACTGCATACAACTCAGAATCAGGCCTTATGAGGAGATATCCCATCCTCTTGATAAACTACACCCCCATTAGGGCTGCTTCCATAGTTTCCCGGGCTGGTTTTCGATCCCAATCTGCACCTGCACTGGATAGTGTATGTTATACGGTATTAATATTTAACAATATTCATGGTCTATAACAGTGTACCAAGTGCATGTTTTCCACTTGTCCTAGTTGGTACTCATTACATGGTGACACATTTTAAAAGAGTCACAGGTGGTACTAATTATTTCATTTGTGATACTGAGGAGACCCATAAAATATGCAGCCCTAGTAAAAGAATAATTATACTATTGTTATAATGCCTATGCTTTTCAGTAGATTTTAGCTTTGTCCCTTGATCTGTTCTCTTTTGTTTCCTGGTGTTTCACGTTGGCTAGGTCCTTGAGTCTGATCCTTCCTCATTGTGTGTGAAAGACTCCATCATGGTTTATCAATTTCACCTGTGTATATCCACCTTTCCAACACTCCACCTCCTCATATAAAGCAATGTATGACCACATTTAATCAAGTTTGTTGGTATAAGGGGTCCAGGAGACTTAAGAGGCCCTTACATCTGCGATTGCTATTTATTGTTTCACCGATCCTGAGATTTCCCCCCCAGATTTATAGTTTTTACAATCAATTTGACTTTGCTCATACATTACAGATATGTTTCAATGAAAGGCTCATAAGTTTACTAGAAATGGTCTGCAGATCTGCAGATTGTTGCCCATACACTAGCAATCTACAGCTCAATGTATCTGTGAAATTAAACCTGTTGAAAAACCTTATTTAACAATCCCAATCAATTTATGCGATCTGTGAACCCCATACATTACAGATTTATTTGCACAATCGTCTGAAAATTGTCAAAATACCCCAATCGATTGCTAATGTATGGGCCCCTTTAAAATGATCAATCTCTGATAACACTCCAATTTATAGGAATGAAAGGTGTTAGAAATAACCCTGCTGACATACAGAGGTGGTGCAGTATAAAGTACCAAATTGTGGAAGCACACACCAGCTGGGCTCTAGGCCGACCATGGAAAGGTTGACAGTCATAAGGTTGACCGCTAATAGTCAACATGCATTAGGTCGACATAGACAAAAGGTCAACATGGTTAATATGTCAACATATTAAAGGTTGACAGGTACAAACAGTCGACAGGCTCAAATGGCTGACGTACATATGGTCGACACACATATGGTCACACAGCTTTTTGGGTTTTTTAGCATTTTAATCCATTTTTTATACTTTACCATTCACATGGACTACAATTGGGAATAGTAACATGTGCCAAGGGCAACGGTAGCAGAGTGAGGCACCATGCCCGAAGCTTGGTGAGCAAAGCGGTACACTAATTGGGCTTCCACCTGCTTTGACAGCGTAAATGATGTCATAAAATAGGATTTTAATAACCTACCGGTATATCCTTTTCTCGTAGTCTATAGAGGATGCTGGGGTCCATTTTAGTACCATGGGGTATAGACGGTTCCGCAGGAGCCTTCGTCACTTTAAGACTTTTTAACAGTGTGAACTTGCTCCTTCCTCTATGCCCCTCCTCTAGACCTCAGTATAGGAACTGTGCCCAAGGAGACGTACATATTCGAGAGAGGATTTACTAATAAACTTGTGGCGAGATTCACAACAGCTCACACCATATACAAGAAACATGTCGGCTAACATGGCCTTTAACATAACTCATGCCAACCAGCATGTATAATGTAACAGCAACAGCTGTCAACAACTAAACATACGTTAATTAGCAGGAAAAAAGGAGCACTGGGCGGGCGCCCAGCATCCTCTACGGACTACGAGAAAAGGATTTACCGGTAGGTTATTAAAATCCTATTTTCTCTTACGTCCTAGAGGATGCTGGGGTCCATTTTAGTACCATGGGGATATACCAAAGCTCCCAGTATGGGCGGGAAAGTGCTAATGTTCCTGCAGAACTGACTGACCAAATTTTAGGTCGTCAACAGCTAAGGTGTCAAACTTATAAAACTTAGCAAACGTGTTTGCACCTGACCAAGTAGCAGCTCGGCAGATTTGCAATGCCGAGACACCCCGGGCAGCCGCCCAGGATGAACCCACTTTCCTTGTAGAGTGGGCTTTTACCGAAATCGGTAATGGCAATCCTGCCGTGGAATGAGCGTGCTGAATGGTACCTCTGATCCAGCGCGCAATAGTCTGCTTAGAAGCAGGACCCCCAATCTTGTTGGGGTCATAGAGGACAAACAAAGATTCTGTTTTCCTTATCCTAGCTGTTCTTGTGACATAAGTCCTCAATCTCTGATGACATCCAAGGACTTTGGGATGGCTGAGGTGTCAGAAGCCACTGGCACCACCACTGGTTGGTTGATATGAAAAGAAGACACAACCTTCGGAAGAAAGTGCTGACGTGTTCTCAGTTCAGCCCTATCCTCATGAAATATTAAATAAGGACTCTTGTGTGATAGAGCTCCTAAATCAGACACTCGTTTGCCTGAGGGCAAGGCCAACAGCATGACCACTTTCCAAGTGAGAAACTTCAACTCTACCTCTTGTAGAGGCTCAAACCAGTCCGATTTAAGAAACTGCAACACCACATTAAGATCCCATGGCGCTGCAGGAGGCACAAAGGGAGGTTGGATGTGCAGAACCCCCTAGAGGTCTAGAACGTCTAGACCTCAGGAAGAGAAGCCAATTGTTTCTGAAGGAAAACTGACAAGGCCGAAATCTGAACCTTGATAGATCCTAATCTCAATCCAGCATCCACACCAGCAGAAGTCGTCCTAATTGGAACTCCACCGCCGGAGACTTTTTGGATTCACACCAAGATACATATTTCCTCCAAATACGATGGTAATGTTTGGACGTTACCCCTTTCCTGGCCAGAATAAGTGTGAGAATGACTTCATTGGGAATACCCTTATGGGCTAGGATCTGGCGCTCAACAGCCATGCCATAAAATGCAGCCGCGGTAAGTCCTGATAAACTAATGGCCCCTGCTGAAGCAGGTCCTCGCAAAGAGGAAGAGGCCGAGGATCTTCCAGTAATAACTCTTGAAGATCTTGATACCAAGCTCTCCTTGGCCAATCTGTAGCAATGAGAATTGCTCGAACCCTTGTTCTTCTGATGATCTTGAAAACTTTTGGTATTAGTGGAAGTGGAGGGAACAGATACACCGACTGAAACACCCACTGGGTTACCAGTGCATCTATCGCTATTGCTTATGGGTCTCTGGACCTGGAACAATATTTCTGAAGCTTCTTGTTGAGGCGTGATGCCATCATATCCACTTGAAGAATGCCCCAACGACTTGCCACCTCCACAAAGACTTCTGGGTGGAGGCCCCATTCTCCTGGATGGAGATTGTGTTTGCTGAGGAAATCTGCTTCCCAGTTGTCTACTGCCGGAATGAAAATTGCCGACAGAGCTTTTGTATGTCTTTCTGCCCAGAGGAGTATCTTTGTCAACTCTGCCATTGCCGCTCTGCTTTTTGTTCCGCCTTGACGGTTTATGTAAGCTACTGCCGTTACATTGTCTGACTGGATCTGTATGGGACAACCTTGAAGAAGGTGTGCCGCCAGATGCAGACGTTGTACACAGCTCTCAATTCCAGAATGTTTATGTGAAGTCGAGTTTCTTTGCTTGACCACCTTCCTTGGAAGCTTTCACCTTGCGTGACTGCTCCCCATCCTCGGAGACTTGCATCCATGGTCACCAGGAGCCATGTCTGAATCCCGAACCTGCGTCCCTCCAGGAGGTGAGACATTTGTAGCCACCTCAGGAGAAAAATTCTGTTTTTTACTGACAAGATTATCTTTTGATGCATGTGAAAATGCGAACCAGACCACTTGTCCAGTAGGTCGCACTGGAATACCCTGGCATGGAATCGGCCATATTCTAGCACCTCGTAAGCCGCTACCATTTTCCCCAACAAGCGAATGCACTGATGAATTGATACTGTTCTTGGTCTCAAAAGTTGTTTGACCATGCTCTGGATCTCCTGAGCCTTTTCCACCGGTAGAAATACTCTCTGTATCTCGGTGTCCAGTATCATTCCCAAAATGATAACCTCATTGTCGGTTCCAACTGAGATTTTGGAAAGTTGATGATCCAACCGTAGTGTTGAAGTACCGTCAGGGATAACTCTATGGTCTGGATTAGCTTGTCCCTGGATCTCGCTTTTATGAGATCATCCAGGTATGGAATTATGTTGCCTCCTTGTTTGCAAAGGAGAACCATCATCTCCGCCATCACCTTGGTGAATATTCTCGGAGCCGTGGAGAGCCCAAACTGTAATGTCTGGAATTGGTAGTGGCAATCCTGAACTGCAAACCTCAGGTATGCTTGATGTGGCGGGTAAATGGGGACATGCAAGTAAGCATCCTTGATGTCCACTGACAACAGAAATTCCTTTTCTTCCAAGCTGGAAATCACCGCCCTCAAGGATTCCATCTTGAATTTGAATCTTTTTAAATAAAGATTCAGAGATTTTAGGTTTAAAATCGGCCTGACCGAGCCATCCGACTTCAGTACTATAAACAGGCTTGAATAAAAGCCTTGATTCCTTTGTTCGGCAGGAACCAAGGCAATTACTTTGTCTTGACATAATTTGTGTATTGCGTTCAGGACATTTGCGCTGTCCTGAGCAGAAACCGGTAAGGCTGATTTGAAAAATCGGCATGGGGAAGGTCTTGAAATTCCAACTTGTAACCTTGGGTTATCATCTGTGAAACTCAAGGATCCAGGTCTTAGCGAAGCCAGACCTGGCTGAAAAATAGTACACGTGCCCCCACCCGATCGCACTCCCGCAGAGAAGCCCCAGCATCATGCTGTGGTTTTTGCAGAAGTAGTTGCTGACTTCTGCTCTTGGGAGCCTGAGGGTGTTGTAGGTTTTCTACCTTTTCCTCTCCCTTTTCCTGTGAAAAAAGGGGTACTTTTAGCCTTTTTGTACTTGTTGGGCCGAAAGGACTGCATAGTATGAGAATGATATACTTTTTTAGCCGGCATAGCTGGCGACGGCAGAAATGCTGACTTACCAGATGTAGTAGTTGATATCATGGCATCTAATTTCTCTCCAAAGAGGGCCTCACCATTGTATGGGAGCGCCTCAATATTTCTTTTGGATTCTGCGTCAGCATTCCATTGGCGTATCCAGAGCGCCCTGCGGGCTGAAACCGCCATAGCAGAGGCACGTGAGCCCAGTAAGCCTACGTCCTTCATAGCCTCAACCAAATAACCTGCAGAATCTTTGATATGACCTAGAATTTGCAGCATGTCATCTTTATCGACCATGTCAATATTAACAATTAAGTTTTCTGAACACTTTTCGACTGCGTTACCTACCCATGCAGAAGCAATTGTGGGCCTGAGTAATGTACCCGTAGCAACATAGATGGGCTTTAAAGTCGTCTCTAATTTGCGGTCAGCAGGTTCTTTTAATGAAGCTGAGCCTGGGGCAGGCAAAATTATTTTCTTTGACAACCTAGAAACTAAGGTGTCTTTCATTGGGGGTGACTCCCACTTACGCCTATCCTCTTCTGGGAAAGGGTACACTACCCGTAACCTTTTAGGAATAGCAACTTTCTTTTCCGGGTTAGCCCAGGATTCCTCAAAAAATGTATTTAAGTCCTTAGATGGAGGAAAAGTCACCACCTGTTTTTTATTTCATTTAAAATGATCTTTTTCCTCAGGAAATTCCAACACCTCTTTTATAGCGACTGTCATACATTGAATGCTCTTAGCCGGTTTGGGGTCTACCCCCTCAAATCCCCAGTGTCGACGTCAGTGTCGGTATCTGTGTCAATGTCCCTTTGCATAATTTGGGCCAGGGACCTTTTCTGGGAACTGGAGGGGTCCCGAGTGGATGATGTGGAACAATCAGCAAATAGAGCATCTTCCACAGACTGTCTCCAATGCATTGTCTGTTCCTCAGACTCACGGAATTTCTTCGCTAGTTTAGCCATATTACTCTGCAGCTTTCTCACCCACACAGGCTCAGAACTCTCTTGTGCCTCTAGCATGGGTTCCTCTGGGGAAGAACTTTCTCTAGACATGTTACACGCGTGTATAATCACACCACTCACACACACGGGAGCTAATGGGGACAGACCTACACTAATGTCTGTCAGAGGGACCCAGAGGGAATTGCCAGTCCACACCACGCGCCCTATATGTATTACATACAATGAATATACATATATACCAAAACAGCACTTTTTTATCCAATGTGAAGCCCGCAGACTTCAATAAATTATGTGCTCCCCTCCCCTTCTATAACACCCGGCATCTCTGTGAGGAGAAAATGGCGTCAATTGAGTGTTACAAGCAATTCTGAGGTGAAGCCCTGCCCCCTGTAATGGCGCGGTTCAGCCACAGTAATATTTATACTGGTGGGGGTAGTGTACATCAGATGCTCACATGTATGTACATTTTGCCAGTGAGAGTAAGGATTTGTCATGTCCCCCCACCCCCGCGCACTCTGCACCCTGTGCTGAGAGACATATTGCCGTCATGATGACCGGAGGGCCCCTCTCTGCAGGTCTCCGGTAAATACTCACTAGCCTTCTGACTTCTGGCTCTGTTAGGGGGTGGTGGCAGTGCTGTGGGAGTGAGCAGCAGCCAGGCAAGGGCTGTGTTCAGTACCCTTCAGGAGCTAATGGTGTCCTGTCAGCGGTAGCAGAGCCATTAAACTAACTGAGGTTGGTACCTACTTCCCCCCCTAAGTCCCACGAAGCAGCGAAGCTGTTGCCAGCAGCTTCCCTGTAAAATAAAAAACCTAACAAAGTCTTTTCCAGCAGAACTCTGTAGAGCTCCACTGGTGTGCATCCAGTCTCCCGGGCACATTTTCTAACCTGAGGTCTGGAGGAGGGGCATAGAGGGAGGAGCCAGTTCACACTGTTAAAAAGTCTTAAAGTGCCGAAGGCTCCTGCGGAACCGTCTATACCCCATGGTACTAAAATGGACCCCAGCATCCTCTAGGACGTAAGAGAAAAATTTAACAATGTCATCTTGATCTTTCCTACTGTTGATCTATTATCAGGTCGACTTTTTCATTTGTCGACCTTTTGTCCCTGTCGACCTAATTCATGTTGACCATTAGTGGTTGACCTAATGACTATAGACTGTTTCCATGTAGATTAGCTGATCCATACTAGCTGAAAAGACAGAATTGATGGCTGGCTGCAGCTGCACATGGACATTACACCGTCATCTGGGATTCTTGCTGTGGAGCAAATGATGTCTGTGCTCCTGGTTTATTCATTATATGGTGGTGACCACTGCAAGTAAACTGGCATACTGTAATAGACTGCCACAGAGTAGTGTATTAACAAATCCACATTGTGAGATGTACCTGGAGAAAGAAAAGACACATGCTGGCCTGATCTATATACAAACTCTGATATAGGTATGAACACAGTGGTACACAAATGTTTTTCATATCTCTGGATATATAAAGCCTCAGTTGGGACCATATTGAACTTAAGAAGCGATCACATTTAGATACAATTCACCTCCTATAGTTTATTTAATGAAATATTTTGTTGAATAAAGCCTCTGATGAGGTTATATTTAAAACTATTGTGGTGGTTTAAGCAACCGGTTGTGATCATAATTATTACTACTACAGTATTATGAAAACATTTTGCTAATTCTTTAAATGGTTAATTTATGTGTGGTGATTCATTTATTACAGGGAAAAAAAACAAAAGAAGACTCTTTTGCTGGGGCACTCTTTTACAATATCATTTTATTAAAACATTAAATATTTATTGATATACAAGTGTCATCACTTCCTTCTTCCAAAAAAACATAAACAACCTGGTTCTTGCATAACATGCCATACACTGAACAGTGTGTTAATGGATACAAGTAACGAGTATGTAGATATCTTAGTGCAGGCATGTCCAAACTGCGGCCCTCCAGCTGTTGTGAAACTACTTATCCCAGCATGCCCTGACACAGTTTTGCTGTCAGAGAATGCTAAAGCTGTGTCAGGGCATGCTGGGATGTGTAGTTTCTCAACAGCTGGAGGGCCACAGTTTGGACATGCCTGTCTTAGTGCATTAACAAATAGTCATGACATGATAGTTTTCTGTTTATGAGTGGACAAATCATTACAATATCATGAAAGTGAAAACCGTTTTGTTAGTTATTTCAGCCATTGTGTGATGATTGAAAATACAGAGATTTCACACCATAAAGAAATTGCGCTACCAAGCTGCAGGTCAATGGACACTCAGAAGTGGGATGTTACCCTCACCCTAAGAAAAGACACTTCCAACTACCAAAATTTCTGAATGTCCTCTTTCCTGCGCTCCCCTTAATTGAAAAAACAAAAAGAAAGAGAATCTCTACTTATCTAAAACCAGATGTTTCTCTCAGTTTTCCACAATCTTCATACCCCCATGTATTATCAATAGAGATGAGCGGATTCGGTTTTACTCGGTTTTACTCGGTTCTAAAAACCGAATCTTATTGGCTATCCAAAACACGTGACATCCGTGAGCCAATAAGATTCGGTTTTGAGAACCGAGTAAAACCGAGTAAAACCGAATCCGCTCATCTCTAATTATCAATAAAGGTGTATGTTTTTCAGAAGTGGTACATGTAAAAGAGAAGTCAAGAATACAATCTAGTGTATTAACTTTTTAACTTTAAACGAAAATCACTTCCAACATATGGAGTCTGGTGACCAAAGTATTTATGATAAAATATCTGTTTAATAGTCCAGGAATAATCCAGTAATAAAATCTTCATCACATGGAAAGATAATGAAAAAACCACTTTACATCCAAAAATGTATGAGGGTGGCTTCCTACCAGATTTTGGATTTCTGAAGTGCACCAAATTTATGGCTGTATGGATGTTTCAACGTCCCCGGGGACAATCAGCTCCAAGCAATGGGCACCTCGTCCTCTCCTCGTCTAGGTGATCAGCCACCAGTTGTTGTAATCACCAACGCGTTTCGATCAATCCGTTGATCTTTTTCACTAGCGAACTAGCGATTTTTGGCAGAATGGATGCATTACATTATTTAGAATAGAACACCTATGTTAGATTAGATAATAGGATGATCATATCATGTATATATGAACTTAATTGTAAATGAGAGTGGCTCCTCCCAGTATTTGGGATTACTAATTCATAAGGGTATAAATAGCTGGGATGAGGGGCCATATGGATATGCCTTGAAAAAGATCAACGGATTGATCGAAACGCGTTGGTGATTACAACAACTGGTGGCTGATCACATAGACGAGGAGAGGACGAGGTGCCCATTGCTTGGAGCTGATTGTCCCCGGGGACGTTGAAACATCCATACAGCCATAAATTTGGTGCACTTCAGAAATCCAAAATCTGGTAGGAAGCCACCCTCATACATTTTTGGATGTAAAGTGGTTTTTTTATTATCTTTCCATGTGATGAAGATTTTATTACTGGATTATTCCTGGACTATTAAACAGATATTTTATCATAAATACTTTGGTCACCAGACTCCATATGTTGGAAGTGATTTTCATTTAAAGTTAAAAAGTTAATACACTAGATTGTATTCTTGACTTCTCTTTTACATGTACCACTTCTGAAAAACATACACCTTTATTGACAATACATGGGGGTATGAAGATTGTGGAAAACTGAGAGAAACATCTGGTTTAAGATAAGTAGAGATTCTCTTTCTTTTTGTTTTTTCAATTAAAGGGAGCGCAGGAAAGAGGACATTCAGAAATTTTGGTAGTTTGAATTGTGTGATGATTGTATCACCACTATGAAGATGGTGCATGAAACCTTTTTATAAGAAGGTGGTAAGCAAATAAAAGCAGTGTAACCATTTCTGATTCTTTATTGGATTTAAGGAGCACATTGTTATACTGTTTGCATCCAGGGTAAAATGTAATATATTAAGTTCAATAAAAGAAGGGTTAATTGAGTTTAATTACATAAAGATTTCACTGTGGCTCACAATACATAATTCTTGTTTATAGAGTGTGTGAGCAAACTATAGTCAGATACTATAGTTTACATTAACTAGAAGACATGTTGAATGTTTGGTTTAATTAACCTAAGCATTACTAAAGAG
The DNA here is from genome assembly GCF_028390025.1 of Pseudophryne corroboree. Taxonomy (NCBI): domain Eukaryota; kingdom Metazoa; phylum Chordata; class Amphibia; order Anura; family Myobatrachidae; genus Pseudophryne; species Pseudophryne corroboree. The sequence continues at coordinate 958,534,459 of NC_086444.1, read as the reverse complement.
AAAAAAAGATAAGGCAATACACAAGTCAGTTAGTTTACATATTATAGTGTGATTTTTTTTGGGAGGGTCTTTTGAACACATATATCCACCATAATTAGATTAATCCTTTTGAAAGTTTAATTTGTATTACAAGTAATTTTGGGTAATTTTTGGAAGATAAAACTAGCAATGCTGTGTAATATACTTACAGGTGAAATAGCTGTTAATCACCGATTCCCTGACTTGCCGCCCACTCTCTGTGATAACAGCAGATGTAACAAATAGCCCTGTCTGCTCGCTGTCTATTGCATAACCTGGCGGGGGGAGTTTGTTGCAAACACAGATTATGCAGAAGACAGCCGTAAAGCACAATGCCCAATATTTTAGATGGTGAATACAGCAAAATCCCATCAGATTTGTTAAGAAAGCAGTACCTAGTTTATGATAAAGGCATCATGACATGAGCTAGGATAGCCAACCACAACATTCATGTTTCTTCGTTTTGACCACTTTCTACCTATACATTCACAGAATGGGCATAGTGCTGGTTTAGGTATATATGTGTCCTTACCCTAGGTGGTGTCAGCCCAATGTGTGCACAGTTTATAGCACCCAGGACATTAGGCATCCCTGAAATGTTATATAAAGCTAACCTGACATTATTCTACTGGGAATACTGGCTAGGGCAGTAGATCCATATGTAGGAGAGGGTCTTTAGTGGGGCTAGGACAATCGCCCAAAAATGATGTTTAGTAAATTTGCCACTTGGGGATTACCAGCAATCATTGATCACTGTTAATTGTTTTGCCGGGAGCTATCCAATTATTCCCAATATGTGGTTGGGAGCTGCAGCTTATGGGGAATTTTCTTTCTCTTGCCTCCGGCAGGCAAATCCAAATCCCCAAAAACAGCCTCATTTTCAGATGAAAATGGGGTTGTTTTTAGCGACAGCACACAGGTTTCACTGAACATGTGTGTTTTTGGGATAAAATTTAATATTGGAGAAAAAAAACGTCAGTTTTTCACTCCCTATACTTTTTCTCAGCTAATTGAATTCCCCCTTAATGGAGGTTGGCTTGGCAAACATCATAAATTATGATTTATGTACCAAAACAATAGAATATGAAGCAGTAGCTGTCTTATTCTTAGAAGTCCACAATTGCAGATTCTTATGTGTAAATGTAAGTTAGACCCTTAAAAAGCAGAATATGTGGACTGATTTGTTTATCTCTACTTAGAATATTCTGTATCTCAGCAATTGGGAAAATAGCTACAGATGGATGCATAATACAGTATACTGTTGAACAGTGTGGCACAAAGAAATATTACCGAGTTAGTCATATTGATATATTGCTAACTGTTCTGATGTAATATTCTCATTCAATTATATATCAAACTCAAACATTCAAAATGCAATAAAAATATAATATTTTAACTCTTGAGCACATATCAAATTAGAATGATCAGAAAATATACACAACAATGCTGTTCTGTGCAGATTTAAAATTTTCAAAAGCCAGAACTCCCAGCGGCTCCTATTGTTACCAGAATTCACCAGCCTGTGTTTATTTTTTTATTGTTTAATGAATTCGCTTTCTGACTCCCAATGCTCTACTTTTTCCTATGAGTTTTCAGAACAACCTACATGTCGCTAGGCTTCACCTTTTAAAGTTCACCTTACAAAATGTTGCCAGGACAAATGAGCTATGTTCAAATGTATTGTCTGCAGACCTTTTAGATTTGTGATATTTAAAATAACTTGCTTGATTTAAATTCTGTTGCCTCAGCAGCCTGAATATACATGTTACTCATGTTTAAACATAACAGATATGTGGCACCAATTCTGCAAATTAGAATGCATTAAAACACAGTTAAAATCATATTTGCATTGAGCAGGAAAGCTTTCTGCAGAAGCAGAATTATATTTATCGCTTTTATCAAATGGAATGGCTTGCTATGTTTTTGTCTTGAATGTTACTTAGAACAAAATGTCTATAAATGTGCTTACAAATAAATCTCATCTGCATCTTTTGTAACAGATTTGAAAAATATGGGCTCATTGAATTTATGGATCCATCAGGAGCATTAAAACCAACTTTAAATGCGGAAAAAAGTCTATTAGCATTAATGTTCCCTGTGATATAATGATTACATAGTTAAATGTTAATTAACGGAACAGAATGCATGGCAATTTCTCTCTAAAGTATTGTCAAACAAATTGTTGACAAATTCTCACTTAGCTTCACTAGGCTTGTATCATAAAAGTCAATCATGCTTATTGTATACATACACTGGCATCTTCTGTGTTAATTTTGGCAGCCTAATCCTGACCCTTTCTGGTGGTGCCTAAACCTAACTCACCACCCTCCCCGCATCCTAACCCTAATCCTCCCCGAGGGTGCCTAGAAGCAGGTACACACCAGTGACTTGCGGTGGGGTGAGGCAGATGAGGCAGGTGAGGCAGAGCCTTTCCTGTCATACTAACATTTGCGTTAGAGTTATGACTGTACAAAGTATATGGAAAATGCAAAGAATATGTTTGAAATAGCTTATTTGTATTATTCTAATCATATCTATAGCCAAAACTCTGGAGTAAAAAGTTTATGGCCCTATCTTTTCCACACGTCTCTAATCAAAACCCACCAAATTTCCAGGAGTTTATACTGCTGCACCTGTGTATAATGTCCAGATATACCCTTTGGCTCATATATTGTTTGTAAATCTGGCTCTGGGGTTAGCCAGTGCCTCCTGAGCCATTTAGCTCACCACACGTCCCTGGTATACACTAGACGATTTTGAACCAATAAAGATAAAAATAATGATTTCTCTTGAAATGTCCCTAGCAGAATAAATGATATAGAGCATACACACTGAACGATATAGTGAACAATATACTTCAGTGACATCACCCCTCCCATCCTTGAACATGCAGTCATGAAAGATATAGCCTAAATTGGACAGGTGTGCGCATCATTATCGTGCATACACACTTTATGATGTGCACGATCATATCTTTATTGTGCATATCGTCCACTTATATCGTCTAGTGTGTATGCCCCTTAACACTAACCCCCCCCTCGTCGCAGCCTAACCCTAACTCTCCCTTCTCTGCAGTCTAATCCTAACTCTCCCCCTGCAGCCCAAACCTATCCGCCCCCCTCCCCGCATTTTACCACTGAGGACTCCCTGTAGAGATTGTTCAGGATACCGGCGTTTGGGATACCGGAGCCGGCATTTCGATCAATGTTGGGATGCCGGAGTCAGCATTCTGAGCAGTGTTGGGATTTTGGGTATTTTGACTACCGGGATCCCGAACGGTGGTGTCCTGAATGTATCCCTCTATGGTGTCAGAGATCTTGCTTTACACAGGACAGAATTGGACAAAGGAACTTCAGGGGACATGTAAAAAGGTGTTACCTGTATTCCCGGTAGTTGCTTATGTTATGGGCTGCAGTTGCCAATACCCTACATGCATTAATGAAAAGAAGTAAACTGAATGACGGAGACGCTATGCTCTGCTATCATTATCGTAACTGCTATTAAGCAGAAAGGGCACCAAACTGTTTGCCATGTTATTATGGTCAGTGGCACTGTAGCTGTAGCTATCAGTGCAACATACGCAGCACTGTGCATGACTGCCAAAATATGCAGCCAGTGAGTGTGCTTATAAAAAATAATAAAGTTTTTTTTTTCCAGTAAAGTAATGGATGTCGCTGGGAACTTTTGATTGGTGCATTTGCAGACTTCCTGTAAGTACCAGTCAAAGCAGCTCAAAGAACGAAAGTGCAATTCAACAGACATGTGAGTTAACACTCTCCCTCTTCAGCAAAAGGTACTTGCCATATAGCTAGGCACCACTATAGTGGATGAAGCACAGCAAAGGTACTTGCCATATAGCAAAGGTACTTGCCATATAGCTAGGCACCACTATAGTGGACGAATTAACGATCTTTAAACACATGATAACACATCTCCTCCTAAATGTTAAATGACATTGCACTGCAGCTTTCTCAAAAAGTAAAGTATTACCTATTTGCGCCATCATAGGTAGCTGAAGCTCCTCCCATATATTGTGGATGACATCTTGATGCATTTAATCCAAAATACAAAAGATGAGGCTTTAACCATTTGACTTGCAGTGAAATCACTGCCCCTGAGTATGAATTATTCAATGACCACAAAGTACTGAATGAAATAGAGTACATAAATAAATACAAACTTTACAGCTATTTCACAGATATCAATATTGCAATGGAACATAGTGAATTTACTTGTTTGTAATAGTTACGGTCAGTCAAAGTTTCGGTCCCGCATCGGACCTTTGTCAAGACCAGAATGTACAGCAATCCAAGTCACAAGCCAAATGACCATCCCCGTGGAACTACAAGTACCCCACAGGCTCTGCCTCCTGAGTAATCAACCAATCAAATCACTTACATAAATCAAATAAATTAAACTAGATCTGAGTCATCAGAGTAAAAGCAACCCAGCACAATAACGATGTTATATTGTTATTAACATTATTAGTAACACCACTATACTGATCAGGCCATGGACTGACACTCACCAAGACTCTCTAGCAACAACATATGGTGATGGAGCACATGCCACGGGTGAACCGCAAGGCGCTTCCACTTCCTCAAACCGGCAAGTGACAACTTCGGGCAGTGCACACCCGCGATGGAATGCAGTGTGACACGCATCGCAGGTGGCCTTCCGCAAACAGACAGTTGTAAAAAAACATACTACTGTTAATGCTAGGCGACATATATTAAGAATATTAATTCTAATGATCCATAGCTACAGTATATTAAGCTATAAAGTATCTCTCAGGGCAGGCCATTCTGGTTCAAGTAGTTCCACAGAGATTAGATCACATAACCTCTTCTATAGCATCAAAAATGGAGTGGAGTTTGATAAACTATAAATACACATAAACACATACCTGTAAGTCTAGAAAAGAGACAAGCTAAAATATCTTGAAAACGACATAATACAAAGACAATATTAAATATGGATTGAATCGTCAGATATCCACGGTAGAAACTCCATTAGACGAAAATTAGTCATAAACAATATATACTAGGAATTAATACTTAATTAGTTTCAAAAACTTCAAAAGCTTAGGACAGTATCCCTCAGACAAGATAATTCAAAGAAACATACTGAAATGATTCTGTTTTTTTAATCCTTTTGGTGACACTGTTCCTAAAAAGTGGATCCAGTAAGTTTCTCTTTTTAAAAGGAGCAAGCCCCTGTTGCCCCCCCCCGTGGTTGTGGAGGAATCCAGTCAATAATCATATGACGCAGAGTCAAAATGTGATGCTTCATTTGCATGAAGTGTAAAGCCACTGGTTTATCTGTTTTACCACTGATGGGTGCCAAGTGTATCGAGGACCTTTGTTGGTTCATACGCTCACGGAACATTCTTATGGTCTTACCGACATACATTTTCCCACAAGGACAAGTGAGATAATATACCACATGGTCCATTAAACACATAAGATGGTTTCGTAGCGGAACCTTGGTTCCATATAGTGGATGATTAAAAAAATTGCCCCGTAATCATAGCTCGACAAGTCGTACACTGCAGGCATTTAAAACATCCAGGACATGTATTTAACCAAGCCGCTCCTGATGCTACTGTGGGTCGCATAGTAGGTCTTAGCAGCATATCTTTTAAATTAGACCCCCAATGCACACTGAGTAGAGGTGGTTTAGTGCAACCCCTCTTGAATTTAGGGTCGGTATTAATGATAGGCCAATTCTTCTTTATTGCCCTTTCAACAGAATGTAGGTTTGTACTACAGCTGGTCGTGAAAATAATACGGTTGGTATTCTAATCTATAGTATTGCTGCTCACATTCTTAGCATGGAGTTTACGGGCTTGGATCAAACACTTGTCAACATCAAAAACTTTGTAACCTCGATCAATAAACCATTGTCTACATTCAAACAACTGGACCTCAGCATTGGTATTATTGGAGTTGTTTCTTAATACTTGAAGAAACTGAGACACAGGTAAACTGGATTTCAATTTATCAGGGTGATGACTTGTAGCCCACAATAAGGTATTCCGATCAGTGGGCTTACGAAATAAAGTATAGTCCAAAATTGAAGGAGAAGTAGGGTCCTTGTAAATTGGAACGTCCAAAAAAATGTGATCATCATAAACCAAAAAAATATTGTCATGCTCGTATTTGGCCATGTACAAATTGGTGAACACCGGTGCCAAATTTAAGCCCATCACGGTGCCCGCCAATTGTACAAAATAATTGTCCTGATATTGAAAATGATTACAAGTGAGTATCAGCTTAATCAGATCTAACATGAACTCAATAGGAGGACCCTCATAGGGACCTTTAATTAATGCCTCTCTTACTGTAGCTATCCCCTCCTCATGCGGAATAACCGTCTATAATGAGGTCACATCTAAGGTGGCTAGTAAACAACTAGATACATTATCCATAATCCGAGTAACAACCCCCAGAAGATCTCCAGTATCACGAATATAACTATCCATCGTTTTAACACACAGTTGTAAAAAATGATCGACAAATCGTGCCAATGGCTATAGAAGCAAACCCTGAGCGGATATCATGGGTCTCCCTGGGCATCTTACAATGGATTTATGCACCTTGGGAAGAGTGTAAATGATGGGACAGATGGGATAGGTGACAGACAGATAATAAAAAACATTGTCATTAATCCACGAGTTTTGCAGAGCATGTAATAACAGATTGTCAACCTCTATCTTAAATCTAGGTATGGGATTAGACTGGACCTGAGTATAGGATTTACTAGCAGACAGTTGTAATTTGATCTCTTTGTCATAATCCACAAAATCCTGAAGGACTACCACCCCTTCCTTGTCGGCATTCCTAACGACTAAGTTAATATTCTGTTGTAGACTTTTAAGGGCCTTCCATTCAGCACTTGATAGGTTGGAGTACCGTAGATCACCACTACAACCTTTCTTCACCTTCCACGGGTCAGCCGTGCATGCAGCTTAATGTGAGCAATGTCACTTGTGACATTGCTCATCTCAGCATGTGTGTACGGAGTCGTGATGAGCGATGTGCACAATGTGACATTGCTCCTCCTCCCAGATCCTCCCCCGGCTCCATCTTACAAGCCACTGCCGCCCGCCGTGAGCACAGAGTATGGAGCCGAATGCCGCATGCCACACACCCACACCGCTCAGCCTCTTCAGTGTGTACAGCTTGAGTCACCGCTGCCCCACCAATGGAAAGCACCCATCCATTGTACCATCAATGATTCTCACCCACTGCCCCACCAATGTACAAGCCACATTTTAATAAAACTCTTCCACTGTGCCACCAATGATATCCACATATATATATATATATATATATATAGACAGCCAAAGGTGCGGCACTCAGGGCTCAGGATAAAGAAAAAACAACGACTCCCATGTCTGCAACGTTTCAATCTTATTCAGATTTTCATCAGGCTTCCAAAGTAACACAAAAGAATCTTACCTTTTAAACACCCCTGCACCAAGTGACCACCTCCCGACACGGGTGTCCACCTGGCGACGGCGCGCCCTGGTGACATCACCACGCACCTTCCAGATGCTGTCCAGCGTGGACCTCATCCTCACCGTGGCGCTGTAAGGTGGCGTTGTAGCACACCGTATAGGCTCTGTCCAGCCCTGGTATTCCCCCGGCGGCGTTATGTAGTGACGTCATCACGCAACTACGTGATGCACGTCCACCCCACTCGTCTCCATTCAAACCGGAGACCACCAACTATGTGATCTATAATGAAGAATAAATAAAAACTAAAACCAACACCCTTTCTGACATTAAACAATAAGCATGGATAACATGGTTAAGTTCCATAGCATAATGCTGGTAAAGATCTTCATTATTTATAAAAATGAATATAATGATATAGGTAACCCATATAAGGGAAAGTATACATGTAGAAGTGATTGTTTAAGTTATTCAATAATTATCTAAAAAAAATAAGATTTAAAAACCATTCACATCTACATTACCTCAATTACACTAATCTTACTAGACTTCAATCATGCAGCCCATGCCTAAAGAAACGCAAAACAATCTTGTTACAAACATGCACTATAATAAGGCTCCCAGTGTTAATTTGTCGTTGAGTCAACTTGGTGCCATTACCCCCAAACGGATGATCCATTCTGTTTCTTAATTAGTAGAGCACCCCTGTCACCACCCCTCTTTGAAGCAGGTATATGGTCTATCATCCGGTATCACAGGCTTGCAAGACTATGACGGGCCTCTAAGAAATGTTTTGTCACGGGCTGATCACTCTCACCGGTTTCCAAGGCCAGTTTAATTGATGAACGGTGCACCGCCATCCTCTCCTTGAGTTTTCCCAATGTAGGATAACCCACATGGGCACACTATTTGGTAAACCACAAAGCTACTGTTGCAGGTTAGATGATCTCTAATACTGTATTTCTTTCCACTATGTGGATGACAAAAAGTATCTCCACTGATAAGATACTTTCAGGTGGTACAAGGACAACGTGTACACCCTCTTACCGGTCTTAAAAATAGATCTAATGATTCAGTTTGAGCAATGGAAATATTGCTTTTTACCAGTATGTCCTTTAGATTTTTTGATCTCGTGTAACCATCAGGTTGGTTTCAGTTAAAGGAAGTTCTTTTTCTGTCTTGATTAATTCCAAAGATTTTTTTTATATCTTATTGATCGATCAGTGGAATGTCTTTCCTTTATTCTCCCGGTCTTACTTCTTCAAAAGAACACTTCTATTTAGTTTAAGGACCTTCTCTTTGGTGGCACAGAGGTTGTCACGATGGTATTCACGATTGACAAATTTTTATATCAGTTGATCAACTTGCTGAATGGCAACCTCTCTGTCACTGTTGATCCTCCATATTCCCAACATTTGCGAATAAGGCAATCCTAATTTTAAACTTCGAGGGTGACAACTGTTGTAATAAAGCAATGTACAGTATTTCTATCTGTCAATTTAGTGAATACCGTAGTACTCAAAATGCCATAGTGTAGAGAACTAGACACATCCAGGAAAGGTAAAGAAGTTTGGTTCATGCTGAGAGTGAATTTAACTGCCGACGATGAGGAATTGTGAACCTCTATGAATTCAACTAGTTCATCGCGACCGCCTGTCCAAATCATTAGCAGGTCATCAATGAAACGAGTATAGAACAATATTTTTGATGATATTAATGGATTATTAAAGAAAATAAATTCCTCAATTTTAAACATATACAGGTTAGCGAGTTACGCACACCCGCTAACCTGTAAATAAAATTTATTGTCAAACAAAAAATAATTCATTGTCAAGATTAATTTTAATAGTTTGCAAATGACTTCCCTCTGGTTGGTGGTAAACCCATTCTCAGCATTGAGAAAATGACTAACTGCTTTTATACCATCAAGATGGGGAATCACGGTATACAGGCTGGTCACATGCAAAGTGACCAACCAGGCATCATTAGGAATCTGTGTTATATTTTCCAATTAATTAAGCAACATTGTGGTGTCCAATAAAAAAAATTTTTGTTGCTGTACGATCGGTTGAAAAATCGAATCCAAGAAGATTGCGGTAGGTTGTGGTAAAGAGTCTCTCGCAGAAACTATTGGCCGCCCTGGTGGAGGATTTATACCCTTATGCACCTTAGGTAAGGTGTACAGTAATGGTGTCTTAGGAAACTCCGGTAATAATAATGTGAACAACTCTTCGTTGATCAAATCAACATTTAACGCCTCTATCAACACTTTCAGATCACTTTTGAATTTCATAGTGGGATCATGATCTAACATCTTGTATACTTTATCATCTCCCAATTGACGCATAATTTCATCCTTGTAGTCTGCTCAGTCCTGTAGGACGATGCCCCCTCCCTTATCCGCCGCGCGGATGATCAAATTGGGGTTCTGGGATAAGTTCCTCAAAGCTGTTCTCTCATATTGATTCAAATTTGGATGTACTACCTAAGGCTGTTTTACACATTTATGTACCTCTTCATCCAATAATCTTGTAAAGGTTTTGATCGGTGCATTGGACGAAGGTGGCTCAAAAGATGAAGGTTTTTTCAATGCTTGTAATTTTGGTGGAATAAATTTTTTAGTTCCATCACTCTGTAAAGGAGTATTTTTCATGAAATATTCCTTCAATTTCAATTGCCTTGTTAGTCGATGTTTCTCTAATTGCCAATTAACGTTATCAAATCCTGCCGTGGGTACGAATGATAAGCTTTTAGACAGTAAACTCCTCTCACTGTCAGTACGTTCATATGATGATAGATTGTAAATTACTTGTTCTTGTTGGTAGGAGGTTTTCTCCTCTCCTATTGAATCTTCTGCATTTCCGTGGGCTTGCATCCTGGTAAACCGCCCTAAAGGGATGGCAGGGGTTTTAGATTTTTTTTCTTATTCACATTTTTGTGTTGAGCACCTCCTGTTTCCGAGCCACTGCTTTCATTCTACGCCTCCCAAGAGGATTCCGTATCCACCGCTGTTTTGGGGTAATGGCCACTTCTAAAAAAATGGCTTTTTGCGCTCAAATTGACGTCCCCCACAGAGCCACTGATACACCTGGTGATTTTCGTAGTCGGCTTCTACTTTAAGCAGCTTTTCTCTCTTAAATTTCACCAAGTCTCTTTAGTAAGTTGCCAGCTGATTGGCCATTTTGCTCATCCAATCAGTCTCAGTATTGGCTTGTAGATTGCACACATGGGTTTTCTCATAAGTGCTGATTTTATCTTTCAGAAGTACCATCTCTTTTTTAGTTTGCTCAATAATTAATAATATCAAATTGAATGAGCACTTGTTCAAGATGGAAATCCATCTTTTACAGAATGCAGGATCATTACGTCCTATAGTAGGACAATTCCGTACTCTCAGGCCTCTTGGTATTTTCTTCTTTCTGAAGTAGTCACTTAGAGATACCCCGTGTAGATGGTAGTCTACTTCTATCCTTTTCAGTCTTAAAAGATCGCGAGACACTATCTGTAATGGCAGCGATTCTATTTGATCCTCCATTTGTTCATTTAAGAGGATCATGTCGGCCTCTGTTTCTGAGTAACTAAACATGCCCTCCATAGGAAACAGTAATGGATTAAATACCACATCATCCCCCCCGAGATTCATCCTTTCTTATGAAAAAAATACAGATAACAGAAGAGAGATGGTAATAATATTATTGGCCTGTTAATTAATAAACGCCACTGTAATATTTCATATCCAATTAAAAAATATACAATTCACAACCAGGGGATCGCTCATGCAGTTACAGTCGCAGAGTCCACACCACAGTCTTTGTTCTCATTTAAATCACCATTTAACTCTTAAAATACATTCCACAAGGCTTCTTCTAATAACAATTCATGTCATATTATTCCACTGAGAGTCCTCATTAGTACATATTAAACCATCCAAAAGGACATTATACACATGTATAAAAAAGGTGTATCTTTAAAAAAATGTTTTAAAGTGCTCAGTGCTGTGTGACCTACCCCACAGAATGAAGCAGAAAGATGCTTTGAACAAGGAATTTTCTTGTGTGGATGCCTTGACCAGATTCAGTGGATGACTAAATCTTAATATGTATGGCCGTCTACATTGTATCCTGATACTGTGAGGGCACCGGGTCAAGTTAATTTTGATGGAGGAGTGCCGGACTAATTGCCATATATATATATATATATATATATATATATATGTACTGTATATATTAGTGTGTGTGTATATATATATATATATATATATATAAATATATATATATATATATATTTTTTTTTGTGGCAAAAAAGTATTTGGACAGTCACCGATTGTGCAAGTTGACTCACTTAAAAAGATGAGAGAGGTCTGTAATTTCCATCATAGGTACACTTCAACTGTGAGAGACAGAATCTGAAAGAAAACTAGGAGATCACATTGTATGATTTTTAAACAATTTATTTGTATATTCTTGCAGAAAATAAATATTTTTACAATCAAAAAGTTTAACTCAATACTTTGTGATATAACCTCGGTTGGAATTACAGAGGTCAAATGTTTCCTGTAGTTTTTGACCAGGTTTGCACACACTGTAGCAGGTATTTTGTCCCACTCTTCCATGCAGATCTTCTCTAGATCTGTCATGTTTTGGGGCTGTCGCCGGGCAACACAGACTTTCAACTCCCTCCACAGATTTTCTATTGGGTTGAGGTCTGGAGACTGGCTAGGCCACTCCGGGGCCATGAAATGCTTCTTACGGAGCCACTCCTTAGGTGACCGGGCGGTGTGTTTGGGGTCATTGTCATGCTGGAAGACCCAGCCACGTTCCATCTTCAAAGCTCTTAATGAGGGAAGGAGGTTTTTGCCCAAAATCTCATGATACATGGCCCATTTCATTCTCTCCTTAATACAGATCAGTCGTCCTGTCCCCTTTGCAGAAAAGCAGCCCCAAAGCATGATGTTTCCACCTCCATGCTTCACAGTGGGTATGGTGTTCTTGGGATGCCATTCATCATTCTTCTCCCTCCAAACACGGCGAGTGGAGTTTATACCAAAAAGTTTGATTTTGCTCTCATCTGACTACATTACATTCTCCCAACCCTCCTCTGGATCATCCAGATGGTCACTGGAAAACTTTAGACGGGCCTTGTAATACCAAATTGCTTTCTCACAAATATTTAAAATGCCCGCTCTAATATATATTGTAGACGCCTGCACATCTTATTACCATATACGATGAATGTGCGCTATACATCGCAAAACACTGCATCCCATAAGAGAAAACAATACACCCACACATTATCTGAGTTCCAAAGCTCATTGATGTATATATTTGTTATTAAAAGGATATGGATTCAATATATTACAATGTACAGTATACATATCGTTTCATGGTTACAACTCATACAGTAAGCAGTTAATACATACAGTTACAGCTACAGTTACAGTTACAGGCCGGCAAACAATACCATTATCCTTAAGTTATATAAATTTGTCTCTCCATATCACTCTCTCTCTCTGTAAAATCATGCAGGAACTGGTGTAGAAGCAACTCCATAATCCTCTGAGACAAAAAAGCAACTGACCTCCTGTGTGATCAGCAATGTGTTATCTAGTTTTTGGGGGAGGGGACTTTCTCATTCATGATGAGTCACTAGTCTGTGTATATTCTAAACAGGTTCAGCCTTGGAGACATATGAGGGGGCTGGCCTGAGCTTCCTGTCCACTACCTGTTTGGAATATCTATTGTTCTAATAAAAGTGATTTTACCTTTCATACATTTAATCATAACTATTTGTTGCAATGTCCTACAACTTAATAACAAGTATCAAATGAATCTACACATTAATCTGCTTGCTTTAATACCAAATATGACAGGTGTATCTGGTTTCGTTCAAATAATACACATACATGACATTACTTCATTATATAATTTTAAATCATCATGATGTCTGGCGCTTGATATTATTATAATTATGTACTGCATGAAATAAGTGTTGAATCCATCTCTGTGGCATGTCCGTGTAAATGCGTGTGTTACGATATTTTGCTGTGCTCGCTGCGCATATTTGCAAGTATAGCGACTCATAATGTGTGTAGTTTGTATATTCTTTTTATGTAATATTTTTGACTTCGACAGTCCACCCTTTGGCAGTAAATAATAACTGCCATCAATTATTAACATAAGAAAAAAAATATTTCATACAATAATCGGTGACCTAGACACAAGTATGTATTAATTTCGCAAATCAGACACTTGACTATATTTGGGGAAGACAGGGAGGAGGACGAGACATCCTCTATATGCACTCGGCGGTCATGGGACCACTGGTTGGGTGTGGGACAACATTCAACCTATAGAGTATGCTGGGACAGTGCTTTGGCCTATAATGTCTGATTTGCGACGAACATTTCACACATACATGTACCTACATCTTTGTACACTGATGTTTGGATTCGATTGAGGTTCTGCTGGGTAGATGAAGAAGACACAAACAAATTGTGAATGTGACATATAAAATTTTCATGATCTACATATTCCTATCATTTTCTGAACATTGTTTCCATTTCTGGAACGTATGCTAGGTCTGTTTAATCATTGAACAAGGGTTATAAGTAGTGTCCTTCCTAAATAACATAAACCTTCAGAGTTCGGGGAGAGCCACTCATAAACCTTTCTTCCACATATATTAATGAGCTCTTTATCTGCAAAGTGTGAATAGCCATTGTCTGATTGTTCCTGATTACCTCTGAACTCCATAACTACTATACCTTTGATTTTTCTCTGACTTTAACAAACTGATCGGCTAATCCTGGGATCCTATAAGGAAATCACTCCTTCCTCCAGAACCAGTTCCAGTCCCACACTCGACTCATAAAAAAACCCTCGCAAAAATAGAATATCCTGAAAAAAAAATGTTTGTCAGCGGGAAAGAGAGAAAAGAGAAATAGAACAAAACAACTCTTGTTCATAACAAATCAATTACAATGACTGGTCTTTCTGCAATCCTTTAGTACGCTCAGGTAGTGTTCAACAGTGCCGCCTCTCAGTCTTCACGGAACAGAGTCTCTGGTGATACTTTTGCGATTTCACTCCATTTACGAGTTCCTTCCGGACTACCGACTTTCCTGTAATGGGAATCGTGGACCCAAGTCTCTCTCTCGGCTACTTTCACTGGGATAGTGCTGTCAACAAAACTTGGTATGGTCCTTCCCCCCTGTCTATTAGGCAACCTGAGCGTAAGAACAATCACACAGTCTCTTGGTTCACAATCAAGACAGTTAGTATTTGGCATACCAGCAATCAACAGTTTCAAGTTCTTTTGTCAAGTTCTCAAATGCTGGCTCATCTCAATAAGGTACTGTACTGTCACCTTATTGGTGCATCTCTGTTCATTCATGACATGAGGTTGTCTTCCAAAAACAACCAAAAAGACACAAATACCAAAACAAAAACAAAAACAAATTTCGAAGAGGGTGATTCGTTGAGTGAAGATCTGGGAGTGGTTCCGATGCTGCATAATACTAGTGGCAGTATCTATGATCACAATAGTACAATTTCAAGCTTTGCTCCTACTTCTAGGGGTACCATTATCTACACACAAATTTCTGCGCAATTTTTTTTTGCGGTAAACACAGCAGCATTCGTGGTGGCAGGAAATGCCTCTACCCAGTTTGAGAAAACATCAGTGCACACCAATACATAACAATAATTCCTAAAGGGTGTTAACTGTACGAAGTCGATTTGTATTTCCTGAAAAGATCCGTCTGCAGGAGGGATATGGGATGGCTCCGTTGGTATTGCTTTACCAATATTCTTCCTCAAGCAAGCAAGACAGGTAATTGCTCTCTTACCTGCATGAGAATAGAATCCTGGCGCACACCAGTAGGCTCTCATCAGCCTGCACATACCCTCTTTGCCTAGATGAGTCAGACCGTGTGCCACCTCAGCTAGACTTGGAAGGTATGCTCTGGGGGCTACTGGCTTACCGTGTCCGCCAGTCCACAGTCCTGAGGACTCCTGGCCATACCCCTTTGTCCTTCAGACTACCTTTTCCTGTAGGGAACACAATTTTTTTATTTTAATTTACTGTTGTGCGTTTGCAATGTAGAGTACCATGAGCATAACTCAAAAAAAAAAAAAACATCTCTAGAGGAGAGAAAGAAGAAGAAAATGAAAAAGAAAATGTCAGGTTTGCCATTCACCAACAGGCATATCAGTGTCTATACAAAATTTCCCTTCACCAGAATTCCCATTCTCCACCCTTTGTGCATGACAAGGCACACTGAAGTAATACTGGTGTTATCGTGCTGTTGAGATATACTGGGTTTGGGCAGAACTCTGAAGGACCTAGGCATGTGGAGTTTGAACTGTAATTAGGTCCATATATTGTACCACCCTGTGTGAATGCAAAAGATGAAGAGGAAAACTGTAGAAAAACAGAATAGAGGTTGGTGACAGATGAGTTTGTAGAGGTGAAGAAGATTTAAAAAAAAATTGACAACTGGTTTGGGCACTACAGGGAAGTGATTCTCTACTTGGTCTACTCCCCTTAAAAAAAATTCTGTGTTTATCGTATTGCTATTGGGACTATCCCAGCCATCAATCCAGTGCCCTGTCCATCCTAGGTTCATAGGGAACCGGGTATCTGTGAGATAATTTCCTCTACCTGTGATGGACATGCATCTAGAACAGTAGAATGCGACATTAGTCTTCGTGGGTGTCTAACATACTTTGTACTTCCTGAGCGGGAGCACAGTATATGTATATCATATCTTACAAAATTAAGTTAATCAGGGGCCATTTCTGCTAGGAAAAAGAAGCAAAAGTTTAGAGACCCCATCTTAAACCCAGCAAGTTTTATCGAAGGGTAATGTTGCATTTATTTTGTTCTTCCCATTAGCCGAATCTGTGTTTTCTATATGCCTTATGATTCCTTACTATATGTCCCTTGGTCCCGTCTATGTGTTTAATAATGTGGCTTGTGTTTTCTGTCTAGGGGGTCTATATTGACTATGTGTCCTACTACTCCTACAATCTCTGGCAAAATGCCCTTCCTTCCTACAAGTGTAACATATTATTGACCATTAGGGATCTGGGGTTTGGACTGATGGGTCTTTCCTGTATGTGCCAGTATACTTACCGTCCTCAACTTCTCCACCTGTTGTTCTCTGCGCCTAGCACTATTCTTGTGATGTTCTATAGCACACTATCTAAGATAAGCTACTGTGACCCCTTTCCAATTTTATAAAGAAGTCTGCACCCTGACACTCAATGCCTTATTGAGCCCATCCATTTGCACAGAGACAGCCACCTCCAATTTGCCGAATTAGTGTTCACCAGTGATCTTATCCAGATGGAGAGTTTTCTATTACTGCAAGAGACAAAAACAAAAAAAAGTTTCACAAGCTTCTAGATCCTTCTCATCCCGTATTAAGGGTCTGTACATGGTCCAACAAACATTTCCGAGCTCATCTTGACTAGGGGCATTACTAGGAATGAATACTTCTTATATGTAACTGAAAGAAATACCCGGGTGTTACCTTGTCTCTGTCCGCTTTCCTACTGGCAAATACTAATGTGCGGACAGGTTTTTCTCCATTTCTGATGTTAATTTCTTGATTTTTTTTTATTTTTTATTTTTTGGGGGTTTTACTATGTACACAAATGATACCATACTTACCTGTTCCACTGGTCCCAGCCACTTCCCCCACAGGCTACTGCTCTTCTTTTACTGGTTGGATACTCCTCTGGGTGCATGAGAAATGGCTGAAAACAATCAGGTCACCTTCTCCTAAATAAAACTTCAACATTCATTAGTACATATATAGGTTACAGTCATATTTTTCATATTTTTATTATTTTCTATAGTTTGTATGCTGGCCGTAACTGCTTCCACATCTACATATGGTGGTGTACTTGCATTCTTTTTTTTCTTCCTACTTGTTTATTGTTGCTACAAGTTCAAACAGTTCTTATATATCCATTCTTGTCTTATATGACTTTGGTTAGACATACCACCTGCAATATCTTAGGATTAAACTCACTAACCCCTCTTGCTGCCACAGGTTTAAACAATTTGTATGTCTGACCCTTTGTTTTCAGGATTTTATCAGACATATCCTTATCCTTATCCTTAAATTCTGTAATACCTCTGGTTCAAAGCTGCCCACCCTAGGGAATGGTACCCTATCTTTGTCAGTCATACGTACCCATTCAGACAAAAAGTCTTCAGTGTGTGGACCATATTTTCCACACATTAACAAACCTCGCTGACCCATTGGGCCGCGGCTCTTTAACCTGAACCCTGGCTACCATAAGTCCACCGCTTGTGCAATTGGAACCCATTGCTGACTTTTTCCTTTTACGCAATCCCCAATGCACGACACGGATAGACGGTGAAAGTTCTTAGAGAGCTTTCACCCACCCCTTCTCTGCTGAGTACCATGACTCACTCCAATAGTGACCACCGCGTACCCAGTGAGGCCCTATTGGTTTCTATTTACTGGAAGTGTTAGGAGTGACATACCTTTTCCAGTAAATATCCGCCGCTGGAGATTTTCCTGAGAGAGACCAGCAAAAACTCCCTATACACTTATACACAAATCACGCTTGCATATGCTCTATACAGCGCTAATGATACCGCGATTCTACGCAAAAGCTCATAAAAGGGGTATCAAGTTGCGCTATATATCGCACCCACAAACGCGCGGTCCAATCGCACAGCGTATAGGTACTTGTTACCTATCCATCGTACGACCACTGGAATCGAATCACAAACTGCAAAACCTCAGCCGGAGCGTATAAAAAAACTACATGGGTCACACAGTTCATCCCTACCATGCTCCTGTGTAAGTCTCCTCATGACTTACGTATTCCAAATCCTATACTAACGTGAGTCAGCCGCCTCACGCCACCAAGCCTCCACTTACTTGGTGTACCACACGACGGGATCCCGAATTCCGGGGGTCAATTCCACTCACTCCTACGTTCGCTCACTCAAATACACTTTGTTTTTCTGTACAGAAAATTTAAATTCATTCAGATTGGCAGCTTTACCCCCAGAGGCAATACAGTTTAAACAAAAGTTTTATAGTAATCTGCTTTAGAAACCGGGTCGTTTTGTGCTATTGTAGCATGGCTACTGTCCCACCTTTGAACTAAACGACACTATTGTGTAATTTGTACTTAGCGCCCGCACTCTTATGCACTTTGCGTAAACATGCGACCGTGTGTGTTTTTTACGCTGTGTGCGCAGTCCTGTACTTTGTCCGAGACACGTGTACAAAACCCTGCGTCCGCAATAAAACAAATCACACAGCTCTATAAATGTGAACAATACTTATTACTATTGCCCACCAGACACAACTTGTTCTGTATAAACTTTTATGCAGACCTGCGTTTGTGTCTTTACACTTACTTCCTTAAAATACTGTTATTCAAATTTACCTATATAGCAACAAATGTATCAGATTTCACACAGATCTTTAATGACTGCAATAATCTATACTTTAAATGATATGATTCAGATTGGATAGCTATCTTGCAGAACATACTCTGATATAAATATCCAATTCAGATTGGATAGCTATCTTGCAGAACATACTCTGATATAAATATACACATAATTATAATAATACTATATATATGTACCATTTACTGGTCTCCTATGAGACACCTTACCTCTTATTTGCATATCAAAGCTATGTGCTTTTGCCTGCCTGTAAAAGTGGTTGAACCAGTTAATTAGCATTTCAATGCCTATTTTATAGCAAACAGAGAGTTAACTAAATCCTGGGAAAGAAGAAGAAAGAAAAAAGTATTTTTTTTCTTTTCTTTTTTTGTGTGTGCAACTTCTTACACCAAGCCAAGCATTTATCTCACCATTTACTCTCACTAGGCCCAATTGAAACTATTTGTAAATGACTATGGCATGGGTTAAATAAATGCATTGGTAACTCATAAATGGTGCTTGATGTGACCAAGGAAACTGATTATTCTGAGCAAACTGAAAATCAGCTTTTTAGAAAATGACCTTCCTAAAATGGCCACTGCTCCTCCCCCTTCCACATCCATGAGGTTTACACAAAATGGTGGACAGGCCATGTGGTTAGTCCAAAATGGAGGACAGACCATGCGGCTTCCTTTGTCACAAAGAAATCACACATTATACAAGCACCAGAAGTTATTTTAGGCCTAAGTTAAAAAAAAACTATATCAAGGCTATGCAGCAACTTTTAAATGTACTTTTAAACCTACTTAACAGATAAACAATCCAATCTGAATCAAACACAATATGACTTATTTGAACTTTGTTTTGCAACAACAAAAATACATTTTAGCATTTTAAATATTATGAGAAACGCATTGTCCCTTGAAATTTCATATCATTGGCTTACTGATATCACAACAATACACACGGATATGATTTTCTCAGCTTTACAATGCGTCCACCACAAGCTGATCGACCACAGCGTCACGTTTATAATGTACAGTGCATCATTAAGACCATGATATCGCTGACCAGCCCCATCTGTGAATGCCAAATTGCTTTCTCACAAATATTTAAAATGCCCACTCTAATATATATTGTAGACGCCTGCACATCTTATTACCATATACGATGAATGTGCGCTATACATCGCAAAACACTGCATCCCATAAGAGAAAACAATACACCCACACATTATCTGAGTTCCAAAGCTCATTGATGTATATATTTGTTATTAAAAGGATATGGATTCAATATATTACAATGTACAGTATACATATAGTTTCATGGTTACAACTCATACAGTAAGCAGTTAATACATACAGTTACAGCTACAGCTACAGTTACAGTTACAGTGACAGGCCAGCATACAATACCATTATCCTTAAGTTATATAAATTCGTCTCTCCATATCACTCTCTCTCTCTCTGTAAAATCATGCAGGAACTGGTGTAGAAGCAACTCCATCATCCTCTGAGACAAAACAGCAACTGACCTCCTGTGTGATCAGCAATGTGTTGTCTAGTTTTTGGGGGAGGGGACTTTCTCATTCATGATGAGTCACTAGTCTGTGTATATGCTAAACAGGTTCAGCGTTACAGACATCTGATGGGGCTGGCCTGAGCTTCCTGTCCACTACCTGTTTGGAATATCTATTGTTCTAATAAAAGTGATTTTACCTTTCATACATTTAATCATAACTATTTGTTGCAATGTCCTACAACTTAATAACAAGTATCAAATGAATCTACACATTAATCTGCTTGCTTTAATACCAAATATGACAGGTGTATCTGGTTTCGTTCAAAAAATACACATACATGACATTACTTCATTATTTCATTTTAAATCATCATGATGTCTGGCGCTTGATATTATTATAATTATGTACTGCATGAAATAAGTGTCGAATCCATCTCTGTGGCATGTCCGTGTAAATGCGTGTGTTACCATATTTTGCTGTGCTCGCTGCGCGTATTTGCAAGTATAGCGACTCATAATGTGTGTAGTTTGTATGTTCTTTTTATGTAATATTTTTGACTTCGACAGCCTGTACATGTGCTGGCTTAAGCTGGGGGACCGTTCGGGCGCTGCAGGATTTTAATCCATGACAATGTAGTGTGTTACTAATGGTAACCTTTGTGACTGTGGTCCCAGCTCTCTTGAGGTCATTGACCAGGTCTCCCTATGTAATTCTGGGCTGATTCCTCACCATTCTCAAGATCATTGATACCCCACAAGGTGAAATCTTGCATCTTGCATGGAGCCCCAGGTCAAGGGAGATTGTCAGTGATCTTGTATTTCTTCCATTTTTTAATAATTGCTCCAACAGTTGATCTCTTCTCATCAAGCTGCTTGCCTATTGTCGAGTAGCTCATCCCAGCCTTGTGCAGCTCTACAATTTTGTCCCTGGTGTCCTTAGACAGCTCTCTGGTCTTGGCCATTGTGGAGAGGTAGCAGTCTGACTGTTTGAGGGTGTGGACAGGTGTCTTTTATACAGATAACCAGTTCAAACAGGTGTTATTAATACAGGTAACGAGTGGAGGATATGAGATTATTGCTACTTATCATGTGACTGGCACTCCTAGCATGGACTGATACATTGTGTGCGGCTGGCCCATGAATTCTCTAAATATATATATGTGTGTACATATATATATATATATATATATATATATATATATATACACTGCTCAAAAAAATAAAGGGAACACTAAAATAACACATCCTAGATCTGAATGAATGAAATACTCTTATTAAATACTTTGTTCTTTACATAGTTGAATGTGCTGAAAACAAAATCACACAAAAATTATCAATGGAAATCAAATGTATTAACCCATGGAGGTCTGGATTTGGAGTCACACTCAAAATTAAAGTGGAAAAACACACTACAGGCTGATCCAACTTTGATGTAATGTCCTTAAAACAAGATAAAATGAGGCTCAGTAGTGTGTGTGGCCTCCACTGGGGGCATAGCTACAGGGGGCACAACTACTGAGGGCACAGCAACAGGGGGCACAACTACTGGGGGCAAAGCAACAGGGGGCACAGTGATGGGGAACAACTAATGTGGCAAATCTACTGGGGGCATAGCTATAGGGGGCACAACTACTGGGGCAAGTCTACTGGGGGAATAGCTACAGGGGGCACAGCTACTGGGGGCAAAGCTACTGGGGGCACAGCTACAGGGGGCACAACTACTTGGGGCTAAATCTGGGGGCACAGCTACCGGGGGCATAACTGTGGCCACGCCACTCCCCTGTGAGGCCACGCCCCTATTTTTTGCCGCACGCCTCCGGCGCTCACTAACTGTTTTGCCGCGCGCGCGGGGGGGGGGGGGGGGGGGCACCAGTGGAAACTTTCGCACTGGGCACCACAAGGTGTAGAACCGGCCCTGCATAGCCCCTTTATCAAGGTGTGAATATTAAAATATGTAAATTAGGTGACAATTCCAAAAAGATATCTTTCGTCTTTCAAATTGTTCGAAAAATGCTTATGGGCACTACACATCAGATGACCCACCGTCGAGTTGCCCGCGACCCGGCGGAAGGCGGGAGGTGATGGGGGGAGTGAAGTTTCTTCACTCCCCCGTCACCCGGCTCCATAGCACTGCAAGCTAATATGGACAAGATTGTCCATATTAGCCTGCATGCATCAGCGACCCGTCACCATTGATGAACGAGCGCGGGGCAGCTGAATGATAGGAACAATATCTCATTCATTAATGAACAAGAACATTCATATCGTTCACTGTTATCTGCCAGTGTGTGTAGGACCCATTAGTGTGTACACTCAATTTCATTTGTCAGGGCTCTGTGAAGTTCAAGGGAAATTGCTCATCTTCCACATTGATCATCTTTTACATTGGTCATGTCTTCTAGTCTTCTAGTGTGTATGGGCCTTTACACTCACTTACAAAACCCACACCCATTCCTCTCCATTTATATATCTGACCCTATCTACTGTACCTTCATAACTTCA
This sequence comes from Pseudophryne corroboree, assembly GCF_028390025.1. Lineage (NCBI taxonomy): Eukaryota > Metazoa > Chordata > Amphibia > Anura > Myobatrachidae > Pseudophryne > Pseudophryne corroboree. The sequence continues at coordinate 958,511,513 of NC_086444.1, read as the reverse complement.
CCTGCCCTCTTCACTCCACAATTGCATGGCACCTCTCCTGAATACTGATTACTTTCTCCCACTCCCACCTCCAAGATTTTGCATGGGCTGCTGCCTATCTCTGGAATTCTCTACCTCTCCCCATGAGACACTTTACTTCTCTACAAAACTTTAAACGGGCATTCAAGACCTATTTATACATCTAACCCAGTCATCTGTCATCCTGCCATCTGCTCCATGGTCACTTCAGTACTACCCCATCTGTATAACCCCTGTCTGTCTACCCCTCCATTTCAGAATGTAAGCTCTGATGAGCAGCGCCCTCTCCCGTCGGGTGGTCTTCAGTATGCCGACTGTCGGGATCCCGGCGCACAGTATACCAGCGCCGGAATCCCGACAGCCGGCATACCAACACTTTTTCTCCCTCGTGGGGGTCCACGACCCCCCTGGAGGGAGAATAAAATGCATGTACAGTACTTCTCCTACATTGTCTTGTACAACTGTAAGTCGCTCTTTTCTTGTTTTGCTATTTTGTTTATGTACAGATGTGTCCACATACACCTTTTCTGTTTTCCTCAATTTGACACACCATGCATAGCACGGCTAAGCTTTTTTCTATGAGTAGTGAGTGGATGAATTTAAAAACATTTGTTTGACATAATAGAATATGTATAAAATAGCATATTAAAGAAGAAAATTAAGAAAAATCACAAAGCATTGCCTGAGTTTGTATATATGTAACATATGGTTAGCAATATGAGTACATTCTATGCATTCTGTGATACTTGATTTATATTGATATTTGAAATCCATGTTTTCTTTGTAAAAAAATATATTCTCTCTCTCTCGCTATATATATATATACAGTATATATATACAGTATATATATATATATATATATATATATATATATATATACACACACAGTATAAAGGATGTAGTTATGTGACCGGCGGTTAGAAGACAATACCAATCCCGACATCCCACCTGCTCTCAATCCCGACAGTTGGCATGCCAATTTAAAGGGACTATTCCCACTCGTGGGTGTCGAGCCCGCAAGAGACTTCATTGTACTCCCCCCCGCCAGCATTATGTGTTCAGGATCCCGGCAACAACAATTCAATACAAAAAGATTTACTCGCCAGGGACTTTTTATGTAAGCAGTAGTCAAGAGTTGAATTACTCACATAACCAGTGTTAAAAGCATAGTCAGTTATCTAATGTAACCTTTTTCAGGGCATCCAAACAGTAGGAGAGACAAAGGGGTTGATTCAGAGCTGATCGATGTGTGAAAAAACGCACAGCTATGATCAAAATCTCTGACATGCCGGGGGATGCCCAGCACAGGGCTAGCCTGCCCTGCATGCCAGGCCCCCCACCCCACATACATGTGAAAGTATTGCATAGTGGTGATGCTTTTGCACCTGCCGAGTAGCTCCCTGCCTACACAGCCTAGCTGCCGACACGACCCCACCTTCCCAGTGACCATTTCTGCCAGTCAATCAGGCGGAGGTGATTGCACAAATGAGATGACATCTCACTTTAAGTCTGAATTAGGCCCAGAGACAATATATGTGTTGCCCTGAGACTCCTTATATACCTAGCACCTGTAATTGCCAAACCACTCCCCTTCCAATGCTGAAAGGGAATGCTGGTACCCTAACAACCTCATAAACCATGTTTAACTCATAGTAGATAAAAAGAGGCAACTCACCGCCATTCAGTAATACATATATTTCCAAACATGACGAGTAACTTGTATCATCTTAACCACTTAACTGACAATTTTTTTCCCAAAAAACTGCTCAGACATTTTCGTGTTTTTTTTAATGAGTGAAATAGGTGAAGAACATGATTTTAACCTTATCCAAAATTATTTTATTTAAAAAAAATATATTTTTTAAATTATTTTTCTCAAACATCGGAACATCGGCCAGGAAGATCGGTAACATCAGAACATCAGCCAGGAAGAGCGGTAACATTAGAACATCGGTAACATTGCGACCATCGCGATGTTGTTTTTTGCACCCCAGAAATCTTCAAGGAGGGCAGAGAAGACATTATGGATGAACCACACTCTGGACGACCTTCAACAAGACAAAATGAGCAAAATGTGGACAAAGTGCGTGATGTTTTGAACTCTGACTGACGTTTGAGTGTTAGAATGGTAGCAGAAAGGTTGGGACTTCCAAAAAATGACTGTGCCAGAGATCTTGACAAACGAATTAGCGATGCAAAATGTGTGTGCCCGATTTGTTCCCAAGGTTTTGACTCATGATCAAAAAGACAAGCTTGTGACGATTTCCTACAAACTTTTGGAGCGTATGCAAAGTGAGCCTATTTTTTTTGACAGAGTGATAACAGGTGACAAAACTTGGATCTTTGAGTACAATCTCGGTGCCTGATTTTTGAGTTTAACACAAAACTTGATCGCATATCATTGCTCGATGGTACGCTCCATTTCAAACCTCGACCTAGGTTCAAAAGGAAACTTTGTTTACAGCCCGATCTGTACACTGTTAAAGGCTCACAGGCAACTGTCTCCGCTGGAAATGTGTAGCTGAGACACCCCTCCACTCATCCCACCCTACAGCGCCGCCATGCGCCTGTTCTGCGTGGCATGAAAAAATCAGTCTCAATACTTTCCGGACAGACCCTGTATAAGAAAAAGGTGGATACAAAAATGTTCTACATTTTTCTATTGGTCACTGCAAGCCGTGGCTAAGAAATGTTCCACAGAGCCAATTCAATAGGCTATGTAGAAATTGCTCTGGCATAGATTCTTTCCAAAAATAGTAGGATATTATGTTTAATGATTTTAAAAATAGAGGATGATCATTATCCCTACTGGAATCAGCCTATTTAAAAAGTTTAACTCTTGATAGATCATCCTTGTTGCAACCTAAGCGAAATAAACAATGAGAAAAATTTGATAGACATGGGAATACCTCTTCTAAGATATTTTATTCATCCAAATTTAATAAGAAACCGGGAGAGATTAAAAATATACTCACAATAACATTTTATAAAAAACTATTGATCCTCAATTAAAGGCAATTTTTAGAAGAATAGGAAATTAAAATAACCTTTAGCACCCAGTATGCTGAAAAGTGAAGTACTTGAACAGGAAATATTAGAACATGGATTACATCTTCTACTATACAGGGATGTTTTAGGTATAATAATAGTAGATGCATCATGTGTATTTATATGAATAGAAAAACTACTGAAATCCTCTCCTTTAGTATTGAGACACAACAAGTCTGTGAATTTATTAATTGTGACTTGACCTACTGCATATACATACTGCAGTGCCATTATGGACTGCAGTATGTAGGCAGAACCAAACGAACTCTGAAGACCAGATTTCGAGGACACAAACTCAACATTTTGAAAAAATAACAATTGCATAGCGTCTCAAGACATTTCTCTCAGGTACATGGTGGAAACATTGAAGGTTAGTTGTAGTAGGAGTGCACCATATAAAATCTACAAAAAGGGGAGGAGATAGATATGGAGATTTGTGCTCAAAAGAGGCCTTATGGAACTTAATATGTAAAAATTTTACATCACAATGGCTTGAACGACGACATAGATTTTGAATCTATTTCTTAATTGATTCATTATTTAAAGAATAAGTACTGATTTGTTAATTATGTGGGCAAAAATAGGAACCATATGGTACCCATATGATAGTAATGGCTATTTGTGTTACCCTCGGTTTCTCTTTCTTTTTTTTCTTTGTAAACTTGTTTAAAAAAAATCATCTTTCTCCCCTCTCCTCCCTTCTTCCCCTTCGCCCCCTTTTATTTGAACTTTATATGTAGGAAGTGGAACATAAATAGATATGTAATTGCTAGCTTGCTGTCTAGAGTAGTGGTAAGATATTTGCTAAGTGAACCTAAGGTTAGGAGATCGATTGCAAATTGGTTATGATTTATATATGGATAGATTTTTACCATTTTGTTCTCTTCTCCTTTTTGAATATGGATTGCCATACTAGCTTTGTTTAAATGATAAAACAAACAAAACAACAGTTTACATACAAAATAAATAGATAAATGCGACTCATATTAAAAGGAAAGTTTCCCATTTGGCGATGGTATGGAAAAAAAACTAGGAACAGTACTTGTATGATAAGAATGCTTAATCATGTTTCCCTGGGTTTCATATACAGTATATCATGAGAGGCTTTTTTCAATGTCTCCATGTTTCCAAAAATCCCTCCTTGCCCCCTTCTACCATCTCCTTTGTTATATGTAAATCATTTTTATGTAAGAATATAAATATAAATATCGTCGACAGCAGATGGTCTAGAGTAGTGGTAAGACATCTGCCTACGAACTTAAGATCAGGAGTTTGATTCTAATTTGGTTATGTTTTGTGTATATGGATGGTGTTCATACCATTTTATTCTTTTGTACTTTCTGAATATGATTGTCATATGTATCTTTGTTTAAATGATAGAACAAACAAAATATTACTTAAGTGACAATGTATATATAAAAATATTTAGATAATTGTAACATGACAACTTAGTTGTTAATACTACAGAACATTCATTTTTCTATATGCGAGAATATGATTAGAAATGCTGCCATAAGCAGACTGTTTAGAGTAGTGGTAAGATGTCTGCTTACTAAATTGAAGGTTTTGAGTTTGATTCCAATTTGGTCATATTTCGTTTTTACGTACAGTGCTTTTATTATTTTTGCTCTTCCTTCTCTATAAATCAATATATCAATATTAGTGTTTTGTGCATCTCTCCTTGACATATTGAATTAAGAAATTTATGCATAACTATATAGATGCATGAATGATATAGATCTAAGGGTATCTAGGTACATATATATATATATATATATTACAGATGAGCAGGTTCGGATTTACTCAGTACTTAACACCAGAAGTAATGCCAGCTCAGATCTTCCTGATTTTTTTTATCAGTTAACCAGAACACGTGACATCCGGGAGCCAATAAGAAGATCTGGGTATATCCGGGTAAAACTGAACCCACTCATCTCTAATATATATATATATATATATATATATATATATATATATATATATGTATATATATGTATATATATATATATATATATATATATGGACTAATGTCAGTACTGGGTTGTGGTGTTTCACATGGTGCTGTGTGATTGCATTGTGCCTTTATTGCCACCTGCTGTAGAAGATGGATTCTGCAAGTAATTTTATCCCTGGATTCCAAACTGTGACTTTACCCCTGAGTGAACAACCTTCACCGACTGAGTAAGGACACCCTACAATCTACAACAGTGGGGGACTCAGCTGGGGATATCTTCTTCACACTGCTCAAACTGAAGAATAGGAGATAGATTATCACCTCCACAGTGTTGCCATTTCCGACTACTATCATGAAATAAATATCCCATGGGGTTTTCGAATTAATAACATCCCAGCCATAAGGAGAATGAATCCTGAGTTCTGTCGCCACTGGGCGCAGTGCTCAATAAATGTTCTTTCGACCTTATGATTCTGGTAGTGGAAGAATCGATGAGAATCCTAAGTGAAACCAGGGATCTGATTGTACAATTTGAACAAACATCCAAGCATCTATTACTAGAGGATACCAAAGAAAATTGGATGGAGAAATTGGCTCAAAATGTTGAGACCTATAAACGTGAGCTGATCAAATATAAAAATACTAAATTAGCGGCAGTCAATAAGGACTATGAAGAACAATGAGTGTACCCTTGGGCTACTAGATGGTACCTGCAGTGAAAAAGACGGGTGTTCAATAGCAGAAATGCCAAAAGATTTCTCACTGACACAGAAGCCTCAACAGGTTAATAGTTCCATTAGTGACACAGAACCCTTGTCTAACGCTAATGCCAACAAACCCCCTTTAGGGACCGTTGCGCATGCCAGGGGTGCGCAACGAAGAAGCAGCGCAAACAAACGAGACAGGGGAGACAAGGCGAAAGGAACAGGGAGACGCAAACAGCTACCAGTGATCTGGTTATAAACCTGTCTTCCTGCATACTAACCCTGATGAATCCTCGGTAAAAAACAAAGGTTTTTCCTTTGTGCTGGTAACTAATTTTATCCACTTTGAGTGGAAAGTTAATATTTGGAAACATCAAAGGCACTTAAAGCTTAAGGAATTCTACAGCAATTCAGACAACGCCATGACTACTTCTTAATCTGAACATCCCATCAGACTTACGTCGCACTTTGAGCCACAGACACTTAATGTGTCAATTAAAAGTTATCATCACATGCTTGAATACACGGAAGACTCAGAGGTTAAACTATTACTGAAAACACTGCCTAATCTGTCCAAATGTGAATTCCAAGCATTGAAACATCTAAGCAATGATAAGTCCCTTGTTATAAGAGCAGCGGACAAATGGGCGCAATTGTTGTACAAGATCTTTCCAATTATAATAAGGAACGCTATCGCCAATTGTCAGATCAACAGGTATACCTGAAGTTAACTATGGATAACACTGGTAATTCCAAGCAAGAGATAAATACAACCCTTTTAAAAGCCCTTCAGGAGAACATGATAGATAAGAACACACTGAAAGCAATAACAGTGGAACATCCAGTAGCCCCAATGCTTTATATATTGCCTAAGGTTCACAAGAACTCGCATGAGCCGACAATTATCGCCATGAGGAGTTCTCTATACAGTAATATAGTGAAATACCTTAACCACTTTTAACAGCCGGTAATACAGGCGGAAACAACTGTCCTGTTGGATACGACCCAACATCTACTGTTACTACAGACCTGCACAGAACTTCCTGATAATTGTGTTCTCAGCAGCGTGTATGTAGTTATTGTTCATACTAACATTCCTCATTCTGAGGGCTTAAATGCAGTGAGATCTTTGCTGGATGGAAATATTAACTAAAAAGGTCTGGGTGTGGCATTTTTTCTGTTACTGTTGGAGGTAACTCTCAGGCGTAGTTTCTTTTAATTTGACAGGAAGTATTATCTGCAACGCTTGGGATGCGCTATGGGGAGCAATGTGGCACTGGCATTAGCCAACGCCTACATGCTTGCCGTAGAGCAGTGCCTATTTATTAAAAATCCATTGTTTAAGAAAGGACTGATTGTTTTTACACGCTATATTGATGACTTGCTGGTAATTTGGGAAGGTACTCAAGAGGCCTTCATAGATAATATGTGGATGGTCAATCAGCTTGATAATAATATTAAATTTACCTTAGAGTGTAGTACAAAAGAAATCCATTACTTGGACATACTAATCACTGGGATTGATGATGGTCTGCAAACAGCTGTATACCACAAGTCGACTGCCAAAAATACTCTCTTGCACGCTAGCAGATTCCATCCTGTATCTTTAAAGAAGGGTCTCCCCTTCTCACAATTTTTACAAGCAAAGAGAATCATAAGTAATGATTCTGAGCTTTAAATTGCTGAGCTTGAAATTGATCAAATGATCATCAAATATCTCGAAAGAGGATATCTAAGACAAGATCTGGAGAAGGCCAAAACTAAAGCATTAGCATTGTCAAGGCATCAGTGTTTGGCTAGATCTACTAAAGCTGCTCGAAAAGTCACTCCATTGATCATCACCTACAATATGGTCAGCAAATTGGTGAAAAAGAATGCCAACCAATTGTGGACTATCATCAAAACCAATAGAACACTACCTGCTTTACATGACAGCCACCTCCTCAACTGTCACTGAAGAGGCCGGAACCCACAGGATTGGCTGGTACATAATGACATGACGTCACCAAGTAGAGAATTAAGATCGCATTATCTCTCCAAATTGCCTGGCTCGTACAAATGTTCTGGTTGTACAACATGTAGGTACTTGGAGAATGGCCCAGTAATCCTTCATCCTCATTCAGGAAAAAAGATTGCCATCAAACTGGTGTTGCTATGTACATCTAAATATGTCATCTACATCGTTACATGCCTATGTGGGCTGGCCTATGTAGACAAAATGTCTTGTACGTTTCCGAGAGCGAGCAGCCTAGCACAGATCAGCCATTAGGCACAGCCTGGAAGGCAAGATCATTGAACAACCAGTGGCGAGGCACTTCAAGGAAGCTCACCCCTCGATGGCCTTGCTTCATTATAAACTGATTAATCACGTCCCCCCCCCCACGGTGAGGGCTGGCGATCGCAACTAGAAGCTTTTGCGTCTACAGGCCAAGTGGATATTTGAGCTGAACACTGTCGCCACTGCTGGCCTCAATGAGAACTTTTCATGGTTATGTTTTTTATAATGCCAGGACCAGGGCCGGTTCTTGCCCTTGTGGCGCCCCGGGCAAAAATTGGGGGTGTGGCTTAATATGGGGGCGTGGTCAGTCACGCCCCCATTTGTAGCACCGCTGAAAGGGAAGAATAAAAAAAAAGAAGTATACTTACTATACCCCGCTCCTGATTCCAGACCCTGCAGACCGGCGCCGCTCCTCTCCTCGGATCTATGGGAGAGACGTCAGTCATGACGTCTCTCCCATACCACAGCATAGGCACTAGAGGTCAATTATGACCCCTAGCATCTGTGCCACAATGCTGTGCGGTGCGCGATGACGTCATCGCGCACCGCACACCAAAGGTCCTCTCCATGAAGGGAAACTAGACGCTTAGCGTCTGATTCCCTTCATAGCGGGGGAGGACCAGCGCCACGAAGGAAAACCAGACGCTACGCGTCTGGTTCCCTTCTCACAGCGGGAGGGGGGGCACAGCGGGGGGACACTGCTGGGGCGCACACTGCACAGTGGCGGATCTTGCCATGGTGCGGCGCCCTCCGGAAGGCGGCGCCCCGGGCAAAAGTCCTGCTTGCCCGTGGCAAGATCCGCCCCTGGCCAGGACCTTGCAAGTGTTTATTACTGTATAGAAGTCTCGCTTTTGGTATATAATATATGGCTCCATATTGCCTGTTTTATATACTTTTTGATATTCCCTGATGTTATACTGTAGATGCCATATTTATTATATTTGTGCTTGCAGCCTCTTCTAGTTGCTGGATATGTATATTATTGATTACTTACAGCAGTTTTGCTATTTTGACTTTTCATGCACTAGCGATCACACTGTTGTTTTTGTTTTTTTTAATTATCACTATGGTAACCAACCTCTCCTCTCCCCTCCCTGCCGCTGGACTGGCGCCGGGTGATGTAATTGCATACTGGAAGGACACGTGCACTATTTGCCTTGTTTACTGACTTCGGTCCCTGTGTATTAAGTCACCAGGGTAACTGGCTCCACCCACTCTGTTCGTCGGTTGGGAGCAGCATGATGTCACCACGCCTACCTCTGGAAGCGTGGGAGGCATCTGATACCGGACTCACTTACTGGGGGTGTAAAGGGATGTTTTGTTTGTTATTACTGTATCCTGATGAAAGGTGCCAATAAAGCGCACCTGAAATGTTGACACAAATGCAGCAGTTGTAGCTGTCTATATATATAATGAATAGGACATAATTGAGCTATTACCTGAAATGGGTATCCAATGTTAACGTTGAAGAAATCACCTGCAAAGTATTAACCCTGACCAGTGAGAAAGCAGAGTTGACAATGGTGACAGGTATATAAGGGCTATTGCACTTACATGGAGCAAAACACTATTGCCCCCTGTTGGAGCAAAACGCGTTACTGACCACCTGTGTATCAATAATTGATACCTGTGGACTTAAGGATCCTTGCAATTAGCATTCAACCAGCCGGTGAACTCTGTTTGGAAAGGGGCCGCTTCCAGCAACGCCGCTGCTATGAGGTGCCAGAAGCCAGAGTCACACAGCCGGGAAGAAGCTTGTGCCTGTTGGAGAGCAGTACACTGAGCGGGGCTGTGAGCGGCTACACTGCAGCTACACATAACAATCAGGAGTGGTGAGATCAGTCGTAAGCACAGCACTTCGGTAAGTTTCCTCATTAACATCAATTCTATATATGACCACTTAAAAAACTTGGTCTGTTTGTAATATTGACTGGGATACAGTTAAATATTGATTCATATCACTGGCATATTTATAATGGGTGCAATGTGTACACACTCCACCCATTATTTTTAATACTTACCCTCTGGAGTCCCGCGGAGCAGCAGCAGTGCTGTTGAAATCACTGGGAAAATGGTGCGGTGCCATTTTCCCTGTGTTGTGCACATGCGCAGTAGGAAAATCACTCGGAAAATGGCAGCCTCACAATTTTTGAGGAGATATGTGCATGCTCTTTAGGCTCTGGAACAGCGCTAGGGTTCCCTAGGGACCCTAGTGCCCAGAGCTATAGCGCTTCCGGCTGCAGAGGAAGGGGCCCAGACGGATCTTGCACTTGTGCCTCCTCCTCTCTAGATACGCCCCTGATTCACATATACCTCCACAAATGGCTGTGCAAATGGCTGTGCTATCAGAGAAAAATTATTTTATAATAATTATTCGTCTTATCACAGTATTCCAAGGAGAATCCAAATGAAAGTGCATTTTAAAAATATTTATGTGCAGTACTTATATCTGTTTGCAAAATATAAAACAGGAATAGAGGCGTTCTGGGTAACATTGAATACTATTGTTGCTTTTTATATAATGATGAGTAGCCACAAGATACTAATCTGATATTATTTATTGTTGCAATCGATAAGGTACATATGTTTTTTTACCATTGTAGTAATAAAACCAGTTTTTTGCTCATTTATATAACGTTGAGTGTGGATGTTTATTCAGCCATACAATATATTCACCTTGTTATAATTTGTGCAGAATTTCCTCAAAAATTTCTAGTCTTTAGTGGAACCAGTGGCTTCTTGTGGAGTCCAACTGCTTTCTTATATTGAATGTGTGTACAAAGGCACATAATTTTTTCTGCTGCTAGTAAATACTATAAATAATTGATATATTGATAGAGAAATAAAAGCACCCAAATCTTTAAGAAAATATTGTTAACATTGAATGCCAAACAAAAGACAGCTTTTTTTGCACCAGAAGGATTGTTCCAATACACGTTGTTGCCATTTGGGTTATATGGCACACACGATACCTTTCAAAGTATGATGGATAGAATTCAAAGGCCCCACACACAGTATGCTGCTGCTTATCTAGATGATGTATTTACCAATAGTCCTGACTGGCAGTCTCACTTACCCCGAGTACAAGCAGTGTTGGACTCCATCTGTAAGGCAGGATTGACAACCAAACCCCAAGAAAATGTTGCATAGGGATGGAAGAAGTAAAGTATCTTGGATACACCATTGGAAGAGGTTTGATAAAACCCAAGTTTAATAAAATTGAGGCAATACAAAATTGGCCACAACCCCTACATAATAAGCAGGTGAGAGCATTCTTAGGAATCACAGGGTATTATAGAAGCTCTATGCCCAGTTTTCCCACAATTGCAGTCCCACTAACAGATCTTACCAAGGGCAAACAGAAAATGATGGTTAAATAGAGTCCTGAAGCAGAAAAGGCTTTTCAGCAGCTGACGGTAGCATTGTGTTCCCAAGCAGTTCTGATGATGACTGATTTTCAAAGGGAATATGTGGTGCAAACTGATGCATCAGGTTGTAGGGATAGATGTGGTCCTGTCCCAGAACAAAGAGGGTGAAGAACATTCTCTTGTTTACTTAAGCAAAAAGTTAAATATACATGAGAGCATGGCTGCAACTAGGGGGGCTAAGGGGCATGCACCCCGGGTGCAGAATCTGAGAGGGCACAGAGATGGGTACTCTGCCTCCTCTCCTTCCTCTCAGCCCTAAGGGGCTACCTTCTGCCGAGTCCAAGAACCCTCACTGCAGGTACCAGCACCACCAATGAAACTCCCCCATCAATGGCAACTAGATCGCTAGTGAATGGGGCAGAGGCAGTGACCAACGACCCTCCAGCTGCCCCCTTTCATTTCCAAAGTCCTGGTCCATGGCTGCTCACACACTTTTGTGCCTGTGTAAGTGATGTCTGACCCCAGGCCTGTTCTCCAGCACCTCCCACTTCCCACATGCAGTTCCACCAGAAGAGGACAGGGCTCTAATGGGCTACCTACTGCCGGGTCCCAGAACCCTTGCTGCAGATCCCTGCTCCCCAGTACCACTCATGTGGATGCCTGGGAAACCAACCCCCCCCCCCCCTTGGCAACTATAACACTTATGAATGGGGTTGAGGTGGTCATTCACACTCTCCTGTGCCTGTGTAAACTATATGTGCCCGTGGTCCTGTTCCTCAGGGTCTCCCTCTTCCTGCACGGCAGCTCCACCAGAGGAGGAAAGGGCGAGAGGAAGCAGCAGCAGCAGCCGGTTATTAGTGTGGGCACTGGGGTGAGGTCTCTATACGCCAGGACAGCTGCTGCCTCCTAAAGTGTGGTCCTATGTCCCAACTTGCATGCAGGGCTTTGTAGTCCTGCAGCAGTTGGCCAGTTGGAGTCCACCCCAGTGATACAGTGATTCCATGGCTTTTATCAGGTATATAACACTAGCGACTACTCTCTGCAGCCAGGATAACCCACACTGTGTGTGTCCCCTCCACAGAAAGTTGATACTCCTTCTCTTTTATTGGTCCTAGACCCTTATTGGCATACTAGGCTTTGTATTCCTACAGCGATTGGCCAGTCAAAGTCCCCCACAATACTGTATCTGAGGTGCATGTTAATTTTCTTGTGTTCCTATCCATTTTCCTAAGTAATGTGTGCTGAATGCACCCTGATGGTGTTGGTTGTTACTTTTCCAACTGTTTATTAGTGTGTTTTTGACACGGTTCAAAAGTGTGTGTGTGTGCATGGGGGGTTCCAAATTACTGCCTTGCCCTGGGTGCCAAAAATCCTAGTTTCGGCCCTGCATGAGAGAAACTATGCCACTATTAAGAAAGAAGCATTGGCAATAAAATGGGCATTAGAAACTCTCAGGTACTACTTGCTGGGAAGAAATTTCAGGTTGATCACTGATCATGCCCCCCATTGGAATTGATGTCTGAGAATTAAGAGAGCAATGGGAGAATAACAAGGTGGTTCTTGGCATTGTAAACTTTACATTTTTATTAGAGCACAGGCCAGCAAGCCAATTTAGACGCTTTGTCTCATGTGTTTTGTTTGGGGGTTGCAGTTGTTCCACCCCACAGGTCAAAACATAGAGGGGAGGAGAGTATGTGATTACTGGTAAAGTGGCAAACAGGAGTTATGTTTGTCCCAGGTTTATGGCCTTTATATTTTAAACCCCCAGGAAAAGTCTGTTTTGCCAAAGCCAGAAATGGGTCCTAGGGGTGTGGGTGTGATAGAGAAGGGAGGGCTCCATCCAGAAGGCATATTTTGGGTCTTTAGGCTTTTAGCCTGAGAGCAGGTTGATTTAGTGCCTTCACCTCTAAGAGGCTGATGAAAGCTGTGTCAGGGCTTGGCTCAGGTTCTGACTACCTTGGGAAACAGGCAGCAGGGTTGTGATGAGACACTGTGATTTAATGACTGTAAGTACAATGCATATGCCTGTGTTTGTGGTCCTACCATCCTTTGAGATGAATCTATTATGTTCAGTTAGGATTTATATTAATGTTTTGCACAATAAAACTTGCCATGGCTGGATTGAATGAAAACCATGGACTCGTGTGCTGTTTTCCTAGCTGCTGTGTGTTTGAAGGTGTCCATCCTCCCCAGGAGAGGGCACCTCTACCCCCTGATCTCCTCACAATGGGCCTAATTCTGAGTTGATCGCAGCAGCAAATTTGTTAGCAGTTGGGCAAAACCATGTGCACTGCAGGGGGGATAAATATAACATGTGCAGAGAGAGTTAGATTTGGGTGGGGTGTATTCAAACTGAATTCTAAATTGCATTGTCAAAATAAAGCAGCCAGTATTTACCCTGCACAGAAACAAAATAACCCACCCAAATCTAACTCTCTCTGCAAATGTTATATCTGCACCCCCTGCAGTGCACATGGTTTTGCCCAATTGCTAACAAACTTGCTGCTGTGATCAGCTCAGAATTACCCCCAATATATCTATAAATCTGTATATATATATATATATATATATATATACTAGAGATGAGCGGATTCGGTTTTACTCGGTTTTACTTGGTTCTCAAAACCGAATCTTATTGGCTCACGGATGTCACGTGTTTTGGATAGCCAATAAGATTCGGTTTTGAGAACCGAGTAAAACCGAGTAAAACCGAATCCGCTCATCTCTAATATATACATACTGTGTATATATATATATATATATATATATATATATATATAAAAAGAACCCTTTGGTCTTGTTTATTGATATAACACAGTATTTTGCAGGGCTGCCAGTTCACTTATAAAATACTGACACACATAATTTTAGCATGTATTGTAACTAGAGATGTGCACCGGAAATTTTTCGGGTTTTGTGTTTTGGTTTTGGATTCGGTTCAGCGGCCGTGTTTTGGATTCGGACGCGTTATGGCAAAACCTCCCTGAAAATTTTTGTCGGATTCAGGTGTGTTTTGGATTCAGGTGCTTTTTTTCAAAACCCCCTCAAAAACAGCTTAAATCATAGAATTTGGGGGTAATTTTGATCCTATAGTATTATTAACCTCAATAACCATAATTTCAACTCATTTACAGTCTATTCTGAACACCTCACACCTCACAATATTATTTTTAGTCCTAAAATTTGCACCGAGGTCGCTGGATGACTAAACTAAGTGACCCAAGTGGCCGGCCCAAACACCTGGCCCATCTAGGAGTGGCACTGCAGTGTCAGACATGATGGCACTTAAAAAAATTGGCCCCAAACATCACATGATGCAAAGATAAATAAAAAAAAAGAGGTGCAAGATGGAATTGTCCTTGGGCCATCCCACCCACCCTTATAAACAGGACATGCACACTTTAACAAACCCATCATTTCAGCGACAGGGTCTGCCACACGACTGTGGCTGAAATGACTGGTTGGTTTGGGCCCCCACCAAAAAAAGAAGCAATCAATCTCTCCTTGCTCAAACTGGCTCTACAGAGGCAAGATGTTCACCTCATCATCATCCTCCGATTCCTCACCCCTTTCACTGTGTACATCCCCCTCCTCACAGAGTATTAATTCGTCCCCACTGGAATCCACCATCTCAGATCCCTGTGTACTTTCTGGAGGCAATTGCTGGTGAATGTCTCCACGGAGGAATTGATTATAATTCATTTTGATGAACATCATCTTCTCCACATTTTGTGGAAGTAACCTCGTACGCCGATCGCTGACAAGGTGAACGGCTGCACTAAACACTCTTTCGGAGTACACACTGGAGGGGGTGCAACTTAGGTAAAATAAAGCCAGTTTGTGCAAGGGCCTCCAAATTGCCTCTTTTTCCTGCCAGTATACGTACGGACTGTCTGACGTGCCTACTTGGATGTTGTCACTCATATAATCCTCCACCATTCTTTCAATGGTGACAGAATCATATGCAGTGACAGTAGACGACATGTCAGTAATCGCTGGCAGGTCCTTCAGTCCGGACCAGATGTCAGCACTTGCTCCAGACTGCCCTGCATCACCGCCAGCAGGTGGGCTCGGAATTCTTAGCCTTTTCCTCGAAGCCCCAGTTGCGGGAGCATGTGAAGGAGGAGATGTTGACGGGTAACGTTCCGCTTGAGTTGACAAGTGTCTCACCAGCAGGTCTTTGAACCTCTGCAGACTTGTGTCTGCCAGAAAGAGAGATACAACGTAGGCTTTAAACCTAGGATCGAGCACGGTGGCCAAAATGTAGTGCTCTGATTTCAACAGATTGACCACCCGTGAATCCTGGTTAAGCGAATGAAGGGCTCCATCCACAAGTCCCACATGGCTAGCGGAATCGCTCCATTTTAGCTCCTCCTTCAATCTCTCCAGCTGCTTCTGCAAAAGCCTGATGAGGGGAATGACCTGGCTGGTAGTGTCTGAACTGACTTCACGTGTGGCAAGTTCAAAGGGTTGCAGAACCTTGCACAACGTTGAAATCATTCTCCACTGTGCTTGAGACAGGTGCATTCCCCCTCCTTTGCCTATATCGTAGGCAGATGTATAGGCTTGAATGGCCTTTTTCTGCTCCTCCATCCTCTGAAGCATATAGAGGCTTGAATTCCACCTCGTTACCACCTCTTGCTTCAGATGATGGCGGGGCAGGTTCAGGAGTGTTTGCTGGTGCTCCAGTCTTCGGCACGCAGTGGCTGAATGCCGAAAGTGTCCCGCAATTCTTTGGGCCACCGACAGCATCTCTTGCACCCTGTCATTTAAAAAAAAAATTCTTCTCCACCAAATTCAATGTATGTGCAAAACATGGGACGTGCTGGAATTTGCCCACATGTAATGCACGCACAATATTGGTGGCATTGTCCAATGTCACAAATCCCCAGGAGAGTCCAATTGGGGTAATCCATTCTGCGATGATGTTCCTCAGTTTCCGTATGAGGTTGTCAGCTTTGTGCCTCTTATGGAAAGCGGTGATACAAAGCATAGCCTGCCTAGGAACGAGTTTGCGTTTGCAAGATGCTGCTACTGGTGCCGCCGCTGCTGTTATTGCTGCGGGAGGCAATACATCTACCCAGTGGGCTGTCACAGTCATATAGTTCTGAGTCTGCCCTGCTCCACTTGTCCACATGTCCGTGGTTAAGTGGACATTGGGTAAAACTGCATTTTTTAGGACACTGGTGAGTCTTTTCTGACGTCTGTGTACATTCTCGGTATCGCCTGCCTAGAGAATTGGAACCTAGATGGTATTTGGTACCAGGGACACACTACCTCAAGAAATTCTCTAAGTCCCTGTGAACTAACGCCGGACACCGGATGCACGTCTAACACCAACACAGCTGCCAAGGCTTGAGTTATCTGCTTTGCAATAGGATGACTGCTGTGATATTTCATCTTCCTCGCAAAGGACTGTTGGACAGTCAATTGCTTACTAGAAGTAGTACAAGTGGTCTTCCGACTTCCCCTTTGGGATGATGATCGACTCCCAGCAGCAACAACAGCAGCGCCAGCAGCAGTAGGCGTTACACTCAAGGATCCATCGGAGGAATCCCAGTCAGGAGAGGACTCGTCAGACTTGCCAGTGACATGGCCTGCAGGACTATTGGCGTTCCTGTCTAAGGAGGAAATTGACACTGAGGGAGTTGGTGGTGTGGTTTGCAGGAGCTTGGGTACAAGAGGTAGGGATTTAGTTGTCAGTGGACTGCTTCCGCTGTCACCCAAAGTTTTTGAACTTGTCAATGACTTCTGATGAATGCGCTCCAGGTGACGTATAAGGGAGGATGTTCCTAGGTGGGTAACATTCTTACCCCTACTTATTTCAGCTTGACAAAGGCAACACACGGCTTGACACCTGTTGTCCGCATTTCTGTTAAAATAATTCCACACCAAAGACGTGATTTTTTTTTGTAATTTGACCTGGCATGTCAATGGCCATATTCATCCCATGGACAACAGGTGTCTCCCCGGGTGCCTGACTTAAACAAACCACCTCACCATCAGAATCCTCCTTCTCAATTTCCTCCTCAGCGCCAGCAACACCCATATCCTCATCCTGGTGTACTTCAACAGTGACATCTTCAATTTGACTATCAGGAACTAGACTGCGGGTGCTCCTTCCAGCACTTGCAGGGGGCGTGCAAATGGTGGAAGGAGCAAGCTCTTCCCGTCCAGTGTTGGGAAGGTCAGGCATCGCAACTGACACAATTGGACTCTCCTTGGGGATTTGTGATTTAGAAGAACGCACAGTTCTTTGCTGTGCTTTTGCCATCTTAACACTTTTCAGTTTTCTAGCGGGAGGAGAAGTGCTTCCATCCTCATGTGAAGCTGAACCACTAGCCATGAACATAGGCCAGGGCCTCAGCCGTTCCTTGCCACTCCGTGTCGTAAATGGCATATTGGCAAGTTTACGCTTCTCCTCAGACGCTTTTAATTTAGATTTTTGGGTCATTTTACTGAACTTTAGTTTTTTGGATTTTACATGCTCTCTACTATGACATTGGGCATCGCCTTGGCAGACGACGTTGATGGCATTGAATCATCTCTGCCATGACTAGTGGCAGCAGCTTCAGCACGAGGTGGAAGTGGATCTTGATCTTTCCCTATTTCACCCTCCACATTTTTGTTCTCCATTT